>NC_090758.1:72888589-72906089 GCF_036898095.1 Palaemon carinicauda
TAGGTAAAGAATAGTAATGATAAAGGGGGACCCTAGGTAAAGAATAGTAATGATAGTGACCATAGGTAAAGAATAGTAATGATAAAGGGGACCCTAGGTAAAGAATAGTAATGATAAAGGGGACCATAGGTAAAGAATAGTAATGATAAAGGGGACCCTAGGTAAAGAATAGTAATGATAGTGACCATAGGTAAAGAATAGTAATGATAAAGGGGACCCTAGGTAAAGAATAATAATAAAAAAGGGGCCATAGGTAAAGAATAGTAATGATAAAGGGGACCATAGGTAAAGAATAGTAATGATAAAGGGGACCCTAGGTAAAGAATAGTAATGATAGTGACCATAGGTAAAGAATAGTAATGATAAAGGGGACCCTAGGTAAAGAATAGTAATGATAGTGACCATAGGTAAAGAATAGTAATGATAAAGGGGACCCTAGGTAAAGAATAGTAATGATAAAGGGGCACCCTAGGTAAAGAATAATAATAAAAAAGGGGCCATAGGTAAAGAATAGTAATGATAAAGGGGACCATAGGTAAAGAATAGTAATGATAAAGGGGGACCCTAGGTAAAGAATAGTAATGATAGTGACCATAGGTAAAGAATAGTAATGATAAAGGGGACCCTAGGTAAAGAATAGTAATGATAGTGACCATAGGTAAAGAATAGTAATGATAAAGGGGACCCTAGGTAAAGAATAGTAATGATAGTGACCATAGGTAAAGAATAGTAATGATAAAGGGGACCCTAGGTAAAGAATAGTAATGATAGTGACCATAGGTAAAGAATAGTAATGATAGTGACCATAGGTAAAGAATAGTAATGATAAAGGGGACCCTAGGTAAAGAATAGTAATGATAAAGGGGCACCCTAGGTAAAGAATAATAATAAAAAAGGGGCCATAGGTAAAGAATAGTAATGATAAAGGGGACCATAGGTAAAGAATAGTAATGATAGTGACCATAGGTAAAGAATAGTAATGATAGTGACCATAGGTAAAGAATAGTAATGATAAAGGGGACCATAGGTAAAGAATAGTAATGATAAAGGGGACCCTAGGTAAAGAATAGTAATGATAGTGACCATAGGTAAAGAATAGTAATGATAAAGGGGACCCTAGGTAAAGAATAGTAATGATAGTGACCATAGGTAAAGAATAGTAATGATAAAGGGGACCATAGGTAAAGAATAGTAATGATAGTGACCATAGGTAAAGAATAGTAATGATAAAGGGGACCCTAGGTAAAGAATAGTAATGATAGTGACCATAGGTAAAGAATAGTAATGATAGTGACCATAGGTAAAGAATAGTAATGATAAAGGGGACCCTAGGTAAAGAATAGTAATGATAGTGACCATAGGTAAAGAATAGTAATGATAGTGACCATAGGTAAAGAATAGTAATGATAAAGGGGACCCTAGGTAAAGAATAGTAATGATAGTGACCATAGGTAAAGAATAGTAATGATAAAGGGGACCCTAGGTAAAGAATAGTAATGATAGTGACCATAGGTAAAGAATAGTAATGATAGTGACCATAGGTAAAGAATAGTAATGATAAAGGGGACCCTAGGTAAAGAATAGTAATGATAGTGACCATAGGTAAAGAATAGTAATGATAGTGACCATAGGTAAAGAATAGTAATGATAGTGACCATAGGTAAAGAATAGTAATGATAGTGACCATAGGTAAAGAATAGTAATGATAAAGGGGACCATAGGTAAAGAATAGTAATGATAAAGGGGACCCTAGGTAAAGAATAGTAATGATAGTGACCATAGGTAAAGAATAGTAATGATAAAGGGGACCCTAGGTAAAGAATAGTAATGATAGTGACCATAGGTAAAGAATAGTAATGATAAAGGGGACCCTAGGTAAAGAATAGTAATGATAGTGACCATAGGTAAAGAATAGTAATGATAAAGGGGACCATAGGTAAAGAATAGTAATGATAGTGACCATAGGTAAAGAATAGTAATGATAAAGGGGACCCTAGGTAAAGAATAGTAATGATAGTGACCATAGGTAAAGAATAGTAATGATAAAGGGGACCCTAGGTAAAGAATAGTAATGATAGTGACCATAGGTAAAGAATAGTAATGATAAAGGGGACCATAGGTAAAGAATAGTAATGATAGTGACCATAGGTAAAGAATAGTAATGATAGTGACCATAGGTAAAGAATAGTAATGATAAAGGGGACCCTAGGTAAAGAATAGTAATGATAGTGACCATAGGTAAAGAATAGTAATGATAAAGGGGACCCTAGGTAAAGAATAGTAATGATAGTGACCATAGGTAAAGAATAGTAATGATAGTGACCATAGGTAAAGAATAGTAATGATAAAGGGGACCCTAGGTAAAGAATAGTAATGATAGTGACCATAGGTAAAGAATAGTAATGATAAAGGGGACCCTAGGTAAAGAATAGTAATGATAGTGACCATAGGTAAAGAATAGTAATGATAGTGACCATAGGTAAAGAATAGTAATGATAAAGGGGACCCTAGGTAAAGAATAGTAATGATAAAGGGGCACCCTAGGTAAAGAATAATAATAAAAAAGGGGCCATAGGTAAAGAATAGTAATGATAAAGGGGACCATAGGTAAAGAATAGTAATGATAGTGACCATAGGTAAAGAATAGTAATGATAAAGGGGGCCATAGGTAAAGAATAGTAATGATAGTGACCATAGGTAAAGAATAGTAATGATAAAGGGGACCCTAGGTAAAGAATAGTAATGATAGTGACCATAGGTAAAGAATAGTAATGATAGTGACCATAGGTAAAGAATAGTAATGATAAAGGGGACCCTAGGTAAAGAATAGTAATGATAGTGACCATAGGTAAAGAATAGTAATGATAAAGGGGGTCATAGGTAAAGAATAGTAATGATAGTGACCATAGGTAAAGAATAGTAATGATAAAGGGGACCCTAGGTAAAGAATAGTAATGATAGTGACCATAGGTAAAGAATAGTAATGATAGTGACCATAGGTAAAGAATAGTAATGATAAAGGGGACCCTAGGTAAAGAATAGTAATGATAGTGACCATAGGTAAAGAATAGTAATGATAAAGGGGACCCTAGGTAAAGAATAGTAATGATAGTGACCATAGGTAAAGAATAGTAATGATAAAGGGGACCATAGGTAAAGAATAGTAATGATAGTGACCATAGGTAAAGAATAGTAATGATAAATGGGGTCATAGGTAAAGAATAGTAATGATAGTGACCATAGGTAAAGAATAGTAATGATAGTGACCATAGGTAAAGAATAGTAATGATAAAGGGGACCCCTAGGTAAAGAATAGTAATGATAGTGACCATAGGTAAAGAATAGTAATGATAAAGGGGACCCTAGGTAAAGAATAGTAATGATAGTGACCATAGGTAAAGAATAGTAATGATAAAGGGGACCCTAGGTAAAGAATAGTAATGATAGTGACCATAGGTAAAGAATAGTAATGATAAAGGGGACCATAGGTAAAGAATAGTAATGATAGTGACCATAGGTAAAGAATAGTAATGATAAAGGGGGTCATAGGTAAAGAATAGTAATGATAGTGACCATAGGTAAAGAATAGTAATGATAGTGACCATAGGTAAAGAATAGTAATGATAAAGGGGGACCCTAGGTAAAGAATAGTAATGATAGTGACCATAGGTAAAGAATAGTAATGATAGTGACCATAGGTAAAGAATAGTAATGATAAAGGGGGTCCTAGGTAAAGAATAGTAATGATAGTGACCCTAGGTAAAGAATAGTAATGATAGTGACCATAGGTAAAGAATAGTAATGATAAAGGGGACCCTAGGTAAAGAATAGTAATGATAGTGACCATAGGTAAAGAATAGTAATGATAAAGGGGACCCTAGGTAAAGAATAGTAATGATAGTGACCATAGGTAAAGAATAGTAATGATAGTGACCATAGGTAAAGAATAGTAATGATAAAGGGGGTCATAGGTAAAGAATAGTAATGATAGTGACCATAGGTAAAGAATAGTAATGATAGTGACCATAGGTAAAGAATAGTAATGATAAAGGGGACCCTAGGTAAAGAATAGTAATGATAGTGACCATAGGTAAAGAATAGTAATGATAGTGACCATAGGTAAAGAATAGTAATGATAAAGGGGACCCTAGGTAAAGAATAGTAATGATAGTGACCATAGGTAAAGAATAGTAATGATAAAGGGGACCCTAGGTAAAGAATAGTAATGATAGTGACCATAGGTAAAGAATAGTAATGATAGTGACCATAGGTAAAGAATAGTAATGATAAAGGGGACCCTAGGTAAAGAATAGTAATGATAGTGACCATAGGTAAAGAATAGTAATGATAAAGGGGACCCTAGGTAAAGAATAGTAATGATAGTGACCATAGGTAAAGAATAGTAATGATAGTGACCATAGGTAAAGAATAGTAATGATAAAGGGGACCATAGGTAAAGAATAGTAATTATAAAGGGGCACCCTAGGTAAAGATTAATAATAAAAAAGGGGCCATAGGTAAAGAATAGTAATGATAAAGGGGACCATAGGTAAAGAATAGTAATGATAAAGGGGACCATAGGTAAAGAATAGTAATGATAAAGGGGTCATAGGTAATGAATAGTAATGATAAAGGGGACCATAGGTAAAGAATAATAATAAAAAAGGGGACATAGGTAAAGAATAGTAATGATAAAGGGGGGCCATAGGTAAAGAATAGTAATGATAAAGGGGACCCTAGGTAAAGAATAGTAATGATAGTGACCATAGGTAAAGAATAGTAATGATAGTGACCATAGGTAAAGAATAGTAATGATAGTGACCATAGGTAAAGAATAGTAATGATAAAGGGGGCCATAGGTAAAGAATAGTAATGATAAAGGGGACCCTAGGTAAAGAATAGTAATGATAGTGACCATAGGTAAAGAATAGTAATGATAAAGGGGGACCATAGGTAAAGAATAGTAATGATAAAGGGGGCCATAGGTAAAGAATAATAATAAAAAAGGGGACATAGGTAAAGAATAGTAATGATAAAGGGGGCCATAGGTAAAGAATAGTAATGATAAAGGGGTCATAGGTAATGAATAGTAATGATAAAGGGGACCATAGGTAAAGAAATAATAATAAAAAGGGACATAGGTAAAGAATAGTAATGATAAAGGGGACCAGAGGTAAAGGATAATAATAAAAAAGGGACATAGGTAAAGAATAATAATGATAAAGGGGGCCATAGGTAAAGAATAATAGTAAAAAAGGGGACATAGGTAAAGAATAGTAACGTTAAAATATTAACGTTGTTTGAATCACAAATATTGACGCTGTCAAAGAGAGAGAGAGAGAGAGAGAGAGAGGAGAGAGAGAGAGAGAGAGAGAGAGAGAGAGAGAGAGAGAGCGAGCGAGCTCATTTTCTTAAGCAATTGTCTCCACCTCGCGAATTAATCTCAGAATTTCCGGAACTTTTTGGCGAATTCTCTCTCTCTCTCTCTCTCTCTCTCTCTCTCTCTCTCTCTCTCTCTCTCTCTCTCTCTCTCTCTCTCTCTCTCTCTCTTTTAATTAACTGCCACCTGTCTGTGAGGACTGAGTCAGGCGAGAATGCCATCGGGTTAAAAAGACTTCGTGTGACGTTGAAGATAATGGAAAGGAGCCCAAAAGATTTTTCGTGTTGTTGGCCCGGGTGAATCCTGTCCTGTCATGATAGCCAGTTTTACTAGCAATTTGCAAAGACATGGTGTTGCTATCTTCATAAAGTTCGCTTTACTACCTCCCTCAACGAAGTTGGAAGGAGGTTATGTTTTAGCCCCTTTTTGTCCGTTTGCTTGTATGTGAACTTAATGCTATTAAGAGTGTTGAGATCACGACAACCCCTATTGAAAATCTATAGTTTTGCCCCAAATTTAACCCCAAACTCACCTAGCCAACCCCTTCGTTACTTATAGCCTCCAGAATTTAACCCCAAACTCATGTAGCCAACCCCCTTGCTGCTAATAGCCTCCAGAATTTAACCCCAAACTCACCTAGCCAACCCCCTCGTTACTTATAGCCTCCAGAATTTAACCCCAAACTCACGTAGCCAACCCCCTTGCTACTAATAGCCTCCAGAATTTAACCCCAAACTTACGTAGCCAACCCCCTCGTTACTTATAGCCTCCAGAATTTAACCCCAAACTCACCTAGCCAACCCCTGCATTACTTATAGCCTCCAGAATTTAACCCCAAACTCACCTAGCCACCCCCTCTTTACTTATAGCCTCCAGAATTTAACCCCAAACTCACGTAGCCAACCCCCTTGCTACTAATAGCCTCCAGAATTTAACCCCAAACTCACGTAGCCAACCCCCTCGTTACTTATAGCCTCCAGAATTTAACCCCAAACTCACGTAGCCAACCCCCTTGCTACCAATAGACACCTCAATCTAAACCCAAACTCGCCTATAGTCGCCACAGAGATTCCGGGCGAAATAAGCCCCACCTGCTGATGACGACATAGCCAATCACGTTGTCTCCCACATCAGCTCCACCCCCTGATGACGTCATAGCCAATCACGTTATCTCCCACATTAGCCCCACCCCCTGATGACGTCATAACCAATCAGGTTGTCTCTCACTTTAAAAACGGTAACAATAGATCCCCTTTCAAATTTTAAAATATACTAACTTATAATCACTTTAGGGGATGTGTTGTGACCGCTGTTAACCCGGGAGACAACCTACTTGGCTATGACATCATCAGGGGTTGGGGCTAATGTGGGAGGTAACGTGATTGGCTATGACGTCATCAAGGTGCAGGGCTAATGTAGGCGACAACTTGCTTGGCTATGACGTCATCAGTGGGTGGGGCTTATTTCGCCTGGAATCTCTGCGGCGACTATAGCAATCCTCCTCGCTACTTATAGCCGCATCTTGGCCGTTTCTCGCCCAATGAATTCGGTGATCCTTTTCAGATAAGTCACACACAAAATCCCCCGGACCTCCCGTGGCGTCTTTTGGGCCATTGTTATCTTCGGGGTAATTAATTCCTCATTAGCAGTGATCACGATTACACCATGGGAATTAGTCTCGACGCCTGGTGAATAGGCCTTTTGAGGCCCGGCCCAATCTAACCCAAAAGTTCTCTTTGAGCGTCTTGGTGGAACTCGTAAATATCTGTCAGACTCGAGACTTAAATGTCCTTTGGTACGGCAGGGATAGATGGTGTCTTTACAGTTGTTGAGGAATTCACGGGGATATTTGTGCGTGTATATATAAATAGTCATTATATATATATATATATATATATATATATATATATATATATATATATATATATATATGTATATATGTATATATATATATATATATATATATATATATATATATATATATATATATATATAATGTGTGTATATATATATATATATATACATATATATATTTATATATATACATATATATATAATCATATAATGATATAATATATAGGTGTATATATGGCATACACATGTAAATATATGTAGGGTATATTATATATATATATATATATATATATATATATATATATATATATATATATATATATATATATATATTATGTATATGTATATGTATATATATATATATATATATATATATATATGTATATATATTATGTATATATATATATATATATATATATATATATATATATATATATATATATATATATATATATATATATAATATACAGTAAAATATATATATATATTATATATATATAGTATATATATATGTATACAAATATTTATGTATACGTAAGGCTATGCATATACATATGCATAGATAACTAGTCGTTCTCATCCTCATGACTCTTGCAAGAAAACGCTTTGATTGAAATGGTCTGTGATCCTCCCAAGGACCTCGATTTATTCTTAACAGAAAGGTCCGGTGGTCCCCAAGGACTCCAATTCTTGCCAGAAATGTCTTCCCAAAGGTCATTGAAGTCTTTGGACTATCTTAAGAACTTGTGAAGATTATTTGGGTAATTGAAATAAACTTTTATTTTTATTGGTAATCAGTATGTTGTTGTTGTTGTTGTTGTTGTTTGTTGTTGTTGTTAGCCATATTTATCACATATTAGTTTGTATGTTTGTATGTCTGTGTTGTGATTCACATAACTCAAAAACTATTTGACCGAATCTCATCAAATTTGGTAGGATTAGTGGCTTTGATCCAAGGACAATTTGATTAGATTTTGGGACTGATTAGGTCAAAAGTCAAGGTCAAGGGCACAAAAAGGTAAAAAAAAATATTTTTTGCTCTATCCAGGCAAATTTTTATCTGATTTGCAGGAAACTAGTGCCATAATGTGCATAATTCAATTGCCTCTCTTGTGATATACAAAATGATTTAGGCGAAGGTATGCGCTCAACCGAGTGCCTGTTCTAGTTATTTATGCTTTCATCTAGATCAAATTCGTAATTTCGTGTTTACAATAATTTTGTTTACATACTTCTGTTTGGAAAATTTAATATGAAATTTTATCATTTCTACATCCTCCAGTGAATATAAATCCATACTTTAACATATTTCATGAAAGTTTTTGTAAGGTAAAGAAAATATAGAAAAATAAATTTTCTATTTCATCTACGCACGTAGGCAATATACTACACTCGTACATCTGAGAAGAATTGTCTTACTTGGAAGGGAAACTGTTAAGAAATCACGGGCTGAAGTCTGCAAGAAACCCTACAAATTCTCTTTTATTTACCAGAAACCAATTCTTTCTAGTTTACTATCTAGAGTTTCCTTGAAGGGACAGATGCTTCACAAGTCTGGCAAAGACATCTATCAGAGTAGTTTATCGAAATCGACTGGGACATATAAACAAACCGGCTGATAACACTTTTAGTAGTGTTTCTCGAATAAGACTGATACACAGACTGGCTGATAACACTTTTAGTAGTGTTTCTCGAATAAGACTGATACACAAACTGGCTGATAACACTTGAGTAGTGTTTCTCGAATAAGACAGATACACAGACTGGCTGATACACAGACTGGCTGATAACACTTTTAGTAGTGTTTCTCGAATAAGACAGATACGCAGACTGGCTGATAACACTTTTAGTAGTGTTTCTCGAATAAGACTGATACACAAACTGGCTGATAACACTTTTAGTAGTGTTTTCTCGAATAAGACTGATACACAAACTGGCTGATAACACTTTTAGTAGTGTTTCTCGAATAAGACTGATACACAAACTGGCTGATAACACTTTTAGTAGTGTTTCTCGAATAAGACTGATACACAAACTGGCTGATAACACTTTTAGTAGTGTTTCTCGAATAAGACTGATACACAAACTGGCTGATAACACTTTTAGTAGTGTTTCTCGAATAAGACTGATACGCAGACTGGCCGATAACACTTTTAGTAGTGTTTATCGAATAAGACTGATACACAGACTGGCCGATAACACTTTTAGTAGTGTTTCTCGAATAAGACTGATACACAGACTGGCTGATAACACTTTTAGTAGTGTCTCTCGAATACGACATATAAACAAACTGTCTGATAACACTTTTAGTAGTGTTTCTCGAATAAGACATATAAACAGACTGGCTGATAACACTTTTAGTAGTGTTTCTCGAATAAGACGGATACACAGACTGGCTGATAACACTTTTAGTAGTGTTTCTCGAATAAGACAGATTCACAGACTGGCTGATAACACTTTTAGTAGTGTTTCTCGAATAAGACTGATACACAAACTGGCTGATAACACTTTTAGTAGTGTTTCTCGAATAAGACTGATACACAAACGGGATGATAAGACAACTTATTTAAGTAGTGTTTCTCGAAATAGACTGTGACATACACAAACTGGCTGATAACACTTTCAGTAGTGTATCTAGAAATAGACTGTGGCATATACACAAACTGGCTGATAAGACTTCTTTATTAAGGTAGTGTTTTTCGATAGACACAGGGAAATATACAGGATATATACACAAACTGGCTGATAAGAACACATTTTTTTAAGTAGGATTTCTCGAACAAGACTAGGACATATACACAGACTGGCTGGTAAGACTTCTTTATTAAGTAGTGTTTCTCGAAAGACACTGGGATATGTACACAAACTGGTTGATAAGACTTAACATTTTTAAGTAGTTTCTCTAAAGACACTGGGACATGTACACAAACTGGTTGATAAGACTTAAAATTTTTTAGGAGTGTTTCTCTAAAGACACTGGGACATGTACACAAACTAGTTGATAAGACTCAACATTTTTAAGGAGTGTTTCTCTAAAGACACTGGGTCATGTACACAAACTGGTTGATAAGACTTCTTTATTAAGTATTGTTTCTCGAAAGACACAGGTTCATGTACACAAACTGGTTGATAAGAATTCTTTATTAAGTAGTGTTTCTCGAAAGACACAGGGTCATGTACACAAACTGGTTGATAACACTTCTTTATTAAGTAGTGTTTCTCGAAAGACACAGGGACATGTACACAAACTGGTTGATAAGAATTCTTTATTAAGTAGTGTTTCTCGAAAGACACAGGGTCATGTACACAAACTGGTTGATAACACTTCTTTATTAAGTAGTGTTTCTCGAAAGACACAGGGACATGTACACAAACTGGTTGATAAGACTTAACATTTTTAAGGAGTGTTTCTCTAAAGACACTGGGTCATGTACACAAACTGGTTGAGAAGACTTCTTTATTAAGTAGTGTTTCTCAAAAGACACAGGGACATGTACACAAACTGGTTGATAAGACTTCTTTATTAAGTAGTGTTTCTCGAAAGACACAGGGACATGTACACAGACTGGCTGATAAGACTTAACATTTTTAAGTAGTGTTTCTCTAAAGACACAGGGACATGTACACAAACTGGTTGATAAGACTTATTTATTAAGTAGTGTTTCTCTAAAGACACAGGGTCATGTACACAAACTGGTTGATAAGACTTAACATTTTAAGGACTGTTTCTCTAAAGACATAGGGACATGTACACAAACTGGTTGATAAGACTTAACATTTTTAAGTAGTGTTTCTCTAAAGACACTGGGACATGTACTCAAACTGGTTGCTAAGACTTAACATTTATTAAGTAGTGTTTCTCTAAAGACACTGGGACATGTACACAAACTAGTTAAGACTTAACATTTTCAAGTAGTGTTTCTCTAAAGACACAGGGACATGTACACATACTGGTTGATAAGACTCAACATTTTCAAGTAATGTTTCTCTAAAGACACAGGGACATGGCTGACAAGACTTCTTTATTAAGTAGTGTTTCTCGAAAGACAGAGGGACATGTGTACACAAACTGGTTGATAGGGACTTAACATTTTTAAGTAGTGTTTCTCTAAAGACACTGGGACATGTACACAGACTGACTGATAAGACTTAACATTTTTAAGTAGTGTTTCTCTAAAGACACAGGGACATGTACACAAACTGGTTGATAAGACTTAACATTTTTAAGTAGTGTTTCTCTAAAGACACAGGGACATGTACACAAACTGGTTGATAAGACTTATTTATTAAGTAGTGTTTCTCGAAAGACACAGGGACATGTACACAAACTGGTTGATAAGACTTAACATTTTAAGGAGTGTTTCTCTAAAGACACAGGGACATGTACACAAACTGGTTGATAAGACTTAACATTTTTAAGTAGTGTTTCTCTAAAGACACTGGGACATGTACTCAAACTGGTTGCTAAGACTTAACATTTATTAAGTAGTGTTTCTCTAAAGACACTGGGACATGTACACAAACTAGTTAAGACTTAACATTTTCAAGTAGTGTTTCTCTAAAGACACTGGGACATGTACACAAACTGGTTGATAAGACTTAACATTTTTAAGTAGTGTTTCTCGAAAGACACAGGGACATGTACACAAACTGGTTGATAAGACTTAACATTTTTTAAGTAGTGTTTCTCGAAAGACACAGGGACATGTACACAAACTGGTTGATAAGACTTAGCATTTTTAAGTAGTGTTTTTCGAAAGACACAGGGACATGTACACAAACTGGTTGATAAGACTTAACATTTTTTAAGTAGTGTTTCTCGAAAGACACAGGGACATGTACACAAACTGGTTGATAAGACTTAGCATTTTTAAGTAGTGTTTTTCGAAAGACACAGGGACATGTACACAAACTGGTTGATAAGACTTAACATTTTTTAAGTAGTGTTTCTCGAAAGACACAGGGACATGTACACAAACTGGTTGATAAGACTTAGCATTTTTAAGTAGTGTTTTTCGAAAGACACAGGGACATGTACACAAACTGGTTGATAAGATTTAACATTTTTAAGTAGTGTTTCTAAAAAGACACAGGGACATGTACACAAACTGGTTGATAAGACTTAGCATTTTTAAGTAGTGTTTTTCGAAAGACACAGGGACATGTACACAAACTGGTTGATAAGACTTAGCATTTTTAAGTAGTGTTTCTCGAAAGACACAGGGACATGTACACAAACTGGTTGATAAGACTTAACATTTTTTAAGTAGTGTTTCTCGAAAGACACAGGGACATGTACACAAACTGGTTGATAAGACTTAGCATTTTTAAGTAGTGTTTTTCGAAAGACACAGGGACATGTACACAAACTGGTTGATAAGATTTAACATTTTTTAAGTAGTGTTTCTAAAAAGACACAGGGACATGTACACAAACTGGTTGATAAGACTTAGCATTTTTAAGTAGTGTTTCTCGAAAGACACAGGGACATGTACACAAACTGGTTGATAAGACGTAGCATTTTTAAGTAGTGTTTTTTGAAAGACACAGGGACATGTACACAAACTGGTTGATAAGACTTAGCATTTTTAAGTAGTGTTTCTCGAAAGACACAGGGACATGTACACAAACTGGTTGATAAGACTTAGCATTTTTAAGTAGTGTTTCTCGAAAGACACAGGGACATGTACACAAACTGGTTGATAAGACTTAACATTTTTTAAGTAGTGTTTTTCGAAAGACACAGGGACATGTACACAAACTGATTGATAAGACTTAGCATTTTTAAGTAGTGTTTCTCGAAAGACACAGGGACATGTACACAAACTGGTTGATAAGACTTAACATTTTTTAAGTAGTGTTTTTCGAAAGACACAGGGACATGTACACAAACTGGTTGATAAGACTTAGCATTTTTAAGTAGTGTTTTTCGAAAGACACAGGGACATGTACACAAACTGGTTGATAAGACTTAACATTTTTTAAGTAGTGTTTCTCGAAAGACACAGGGACATGTACACAAACTGGTTGATAAGACTTATCATTTTTAAGTAGTGTTTCTCTAAAGACATCAGGACACAAACCAGGCTAAATCTGATTATCAACACAAATGTAAACCCGTTGCATACATACTCTCATACATGCACACACACATTCTCTCATACATGCACACACATTCTCTCATACATGCACATACATTCATCTAATAATATACATTGACAGAAGTGAGTATAGTCTCATACATTTATACTTATCCACAACAGCCAACAATCCAAAAGTATAAAAAATGAAACTAAAATAAAACTAGAGAGTTTTTCTGAAGTAAATCTTTCAAGACGCAGGTATTCCGAAGGTCCAGTGTTTGGGCCCCAAAAACTTCTCCTATTTACAGAAGGCGCAATAAATGTCACAGACTATTAGCGAATCCTTAATGGATTAGCTTGAACTAACAGCCTTGTTTGGGGCATGATTGGGTGGAAACGCTTGCCCGGGATGGAGACAGCAAAAAAAAAAAAAAAAAAAAAAAAAAAAGGTAAAATGTATTTTTTTTTTCAGGTGGAAAGATGAAATTTGGAGAAGAGAAGGTACACGTTTTTTTTTTAGTTTGGTTTCATGTTTACTTGAATCTCTCTCTCTCTCTCTCTCTCCTCTCTCTCTCTCTCTCTCTCTCTCTCTCTCTCTCTCTCTCTCTCTCTCTCTCTCTCTCATTATTCTCACTGGCACTTTATTCTTCTCTCTCTCTCATTATTCTTACTGGCACTTTATTCTTCTCTCTCTCTCTCTCTCTCTCTCTCTCTCTCTCTCTCTCTCTCTCTCTCTCTCTCTCTCACTCATTATTTTCACTCTCTCTCTCTCTCTCTCTATTATTTTCACTCATTATTTCTCTCTCTCTCTCTCTCTCTCTCTCTCTCTCTCTCTCTCTCTCTCTCTCTCTCTCTCCGCTTATTGAGTAAATATTCAGCTATTTCCAGAAAGTATTTTAATATGGGGCTGCGAGCCGTACACTCTGCCCAAGGGGGTCAAGTACCGACAGTTAAGAACCTCTAAGGGAGGTCACCCTTATTATTATTATTATTATTATTATTATTATTATTATTATTACTTGCTAAGTTACAACCCTAGCTCAGTGAGGAAAGTAAACAAGGAAAAATTAATTTTTAAGAACAACAACATCTAAATAAATATTTCAATATAAACTGTAAAAAATGTAACAAAACAAGAGATAGAAATTAGATAGAATAGCGTGCCCGGGTGTACCATCAAGCAAGAGAACTCTAATTCAAAACAGTGGAAAACCATGGTACAGAGGTTATGGCACTACCCAAGACTGAAGAACAATGGTTTGATTTTGGAGTGCCCTTTAAGAAGAACGGCATACCATAGCTAGAGTTTCTTCTACCCTTAACAAGAGGAAAGTAGCCACAGAACAATTACAGTACAGTAGTTAATCCCTTGAGAGAAGAAGCATTTGGTAATCTCAGTGTTGTCAGGTGTATGAGGACAGAGGAGAATCTGTAAAAAATACACCAGACTATTTGGTGTATGTGTAGGCAAAGGGAAAGTGAACCGTAACCAGAGAGAAGGATTCAATGTAGTACTGTCTGGCCAGTCAAAGGACCTCCCATAACCCTATTTTAAACCTTGAAGAAATTCATCACAAAAAGATAGTTTTTTTTTTTTTTTTTTTGTGATGGCCGAAAAAACTGGTTGCTTCAAAAAGCTATGGTTGCTTTCAAAAGTTTTAGTTGCTTTCTAAATCTATGGTTGCTTCTAAAATCTATGGTTACTTCCAAAATCTATGGTTGCTTCCAAAATCTATGGTTGCTTTTTAAAACTATGGTTGCTTTCTAAAACTATGGTTTCTTCCAAAATCTATTGTTGCTTCCTGAATTTGTTGTTGCTTTCTAAATCTGTTGTTGCTTTTTAAAACTATGGTTGCTTTCTAAAACTATGGTTGCTTCCAAAATCTCGTTGCTTCCAAAATCTATGGTTGCTTTAAAAAGCTATGGTTTCTTCCAAAATCCATGGTTGCTTCCAAAATCTAGTTGCTTCCAAAATCTGGTTTCTTCCAAAATCTATGGTTTCTTCCAAAATCTATGGTTGCTTCCAAAATCTATGGTTACTTTCTAAAACCATGGTTGCTTCCAAAATCTGTGGTTCATTCCAAAATCTCTGGTTTCTTCCAAAATATATGGTTTCTTCCAAAATCTAGTCGCTTCCAAAATCTATGGTTGCTTTCTAAAACTGTGGTTGCTTCAAAAGTTTTAGTTGCTTTCTAAATCTATGGTTCATTCCAAAATCTACGGTTGCTTTTTAAAACTGTGGTTGCTTCAAAGATCCAAAAATCTATGGTTGCTTTGAATAAAAAATGTGGTTGTGGTTATGTTCACAAGACAACACCAACCACAATCTTTTAAAGCTTTAATAACGAATGGTTGCATTCATAAAGTCTTTCATCCGCGTCACATTAAAAAAAAAAAAAAGACCCCATTAATGTCTGAGTCACATCAATTAAACCAATATATCCAAGTCCCCCTCAAGAACTTAGCAAAGCTAATGGCCATATTAACAAAAGCTTTTTTAACCTTTTCTTAATATTTCTTTTTATTCTTGCATTATTTTCTTTGCTTATTTTTTCTTCCCATTATGTGAAAATGCGATACAATGAGTAGCAGTTGATGTCTCTCCACCGCGTCCTTGTCAGCTTAAGCTAACGTCAACACAATGAGTAACAGATTTTGAGGAGAAGTCTGACTACCTCAACCTTTGGGTCTGGGGTCCTCTTAGGTCTGGGGTCCCCTTGGGTCTAGGGTCCTCTTGGCTTAGTCTCCTTGGAGCCTGGGGTACCCTTGGGTCTGGGGTTCCGTTGGGTCTGGGTCCTCTGGGGTCTGGGATCACCTTGGAGCTGGGGTCCTCTTGGCTTCCGGTCTCCTTGGAGACTGCGTTACCATTGGGTCTGGGGTCCCCGTTGGTCTGGGTCCTCGTTGGTCTGGGTCCCCTTGGGTCTGAGGTCCCTATGCCCTGGATCCCCTTGGAACTGGGTTCACCTTGGAGCCTGGGTCCTCTTGGCTTCGGGTTTCCTTAGAGACTGCGTTACCATTGGGTCTGGGATCACCTTGGAGCCGAGGTCCTCTTGGCTTAGTCTCCTTGGAGCCTGGGGTACCCTTGGGTCTGGGGTTCCCTTGGGTCTGGGTCCTCTGGGGTCTGGGATCACCTTGGAGCTGGGGTCCTCTTGGCTTCCGGTCTCCTTGGAAACTGCGTTTCCATTGGGTCTGGGGTCCCCTTTGGTCTGGGTCCCCTTGGGTCTGAGGTCCCTATGCCCTGGATCCCCTTGTGGCTGGGGGCCTCTTGGAACTGGGTTCACCTTGGAGCCTGGGTCCTCTTGGCTTAGTCTCCTTGGAGCCTGGGGTACCCTCGGGTCTGGGGTTCCCTTGGGTCTGGGTCCTCTGGGGTCTGTGATCACCTTGGAGCTGGGGTCCTCTTGGCTTCTGGTCTCCTTAGAGACTGCGTTACCATTAGGTCTGGGGTCCCCTTTGGTCTGGGTCCCCTTGGGTCATGGGTCCCCTTGGGTCTGAGGTCCCTATGCCCTGGATCCCCTTGTGGCTGGGGGCCTCTTGAAACTGGGTTCACCTTGAAGCCTGGGTCCTCTTGGCTTCGGGTTTCCTTAGAGACTGCGATACCATTGGGTCTGGGGTCCCCTTGGGTCTGGGATCACCTTGGAGCCTAGGTCCTCTTGGCTTTGGGTCTCCTTGGAGCCTTGGGTACCTTTTGGTCTGGGTACCCTTGGGTCTGGGTCCCCTTGGGTCTGGGATCATCTTGGAGCCCAGGTCCTCTTGGCTTTGGGTCTCCTTGGAGCCTGGGGTACCTTTGGGTCTGGCTCTTGGGGCTGGGATCATCTTGGAGCCCAGGTCCTCTTGGCTTTGGGTCTCCTTGGAGCCTAGGGTACCCTTTGGGCTGGGGTCCTCTTGGAATCGGGTGTCCCATTTGGGATAGGTTCCCCTTGGGGCTGTGTCCCCTTAGAGCTGGGGTTCTCTTGGGGTGAGGTTCCTATTGCCGGTGTCTCCTTGGGTCTGGTGTCCTCTTAGATTCTGGGTCCACTTGTGATTGTGGTCCCCGTAGGCTCAAGGTCCTGTTGTGTCTGGAGTCCTCTTAGAGTGGGGTCCACTTGGGTCTGAGGATCCCTTGGTTTCTGGGGTCTTCTAGGGGGCTGGGGTCTCTTTGGGACTGCGGTCCCTATGGGCAGGGTCCTCTTGGGTCTCGGGTTCC
>NC_090758.1:72911089-72928589 GCF_036898095.1 Palaemon carinicauda
CCTTATTAGGGCTCCGAAGATTTTTCTTCTAGACTTTACTAGGGCTTCGAAGAGGTTTCTAGACCTTATTAGGGCTTCGAAGATGTTTCTAGACCTTATTAGGGTTCTGAAGATGTTTCTAGACCTTATTAGGGTTCTGAAGATGTTTCTTCTAGACCCTATTAGGGCTTTGAAGATGTTTCTTCTAGACCTTACTAGGGCTCCGAAGATTTTTCTTCTAGACTTTACTAGGGCTTCGAAGATGTTTCTAGACCTTATTAGGGCTTCGAAGATGTTTCTAGACCTTATTAGGGCTTCGAAGATGTTTCTAGACCTTATTAGGGCTTCAAAGATGTCTCTAGACCTTACTAGGGCTCTGAAGAAGTTTCTCCTAGACCTAACTAGGGCTCAGAAGATTTTTCTTCTAGACTTTACTAGGGCTCCGAAGATGTTTCTAGACCTTACTAGGACTTCAAAGATGTTTCTTTTAGACCATACTAGTGCTTCAAAGATGTTTCTAGACCTTACTAGGGCTTCGAATATGTTTCTAGACCTTACTAGGGCTTCAAAGATGTTTCTTTTAGACCATGCTAGTGCTCCGAAGATGTTTTTAGACCTTACTAGGGCTCCGAAGATGTTTCTAGACCTTATTAGGGCTCCGAAGATGTTTCTAGACCTTATTAGGGCTCCGAAGATGTTTCTAGACCTTACTAGGGCTCCGAAGATGTTTCTAGACCTTACTAGGGCTCTTATAATGATCTTAATAGATCTTACTAGGGCTCCGAGGACGTTTCTAGACCTTCCTAGGGCTCCGAAGATGTTTCTAGACCTTCCTAGGGCTCCGAAGATGTTTCTAGACCTTCCTAGGGCTCCGAAGATGTTTCTAGACCTTTCTAGGGCTCCGAAGATGTTTCTAGACCTTACTAGGGCTCTTATAATGATCTTAATAGATCTTACTAGGGCTCCGAGGACGTTTCTAGAACTTCCTAGGGCTCCGAAGATGTTTCTAGACCTTCCTAGGGCTCCGAAGATGTTTCTAGACCTTCCTAGGGCTCCGAAGATGTTTCTAGACCTTTCTAGGGCTCCGAAGATATTTCTAGACCTTCCTAGGGCTCTGAAGATGTTTCTAGACCTTCCTAGGGCTTCAAAGATGTTTCTAGACCTTACTAGGGCTTCAAAGATGTTTCTAGACCTTCCTAGGGCTCCGAAGATGTTTCTAGACCTTCCTAGGGCTTCAAAGATGTTTCTAGACCTTCCTAGGGCTTCAAAGATGTTTCTAGACCTTACTAGGGCTTCAAAGATGTTTCTAGACCTTACTAGGGCTCCGAAGATGTTTCTAGACCTTACTAGGGCTCCGAAGATGTTTCTAGACCTTACTAGGTCTCCGAAGATGTTTCTAGACCTTACTAGGTCTCCGAAGATGTTTCTAGACCTTACTAGGTCTCCGAAGATGTTTCTAGACCTTACTAGGGCTCTGAAGATGTTTCTAGACTTTACTAGGGCTCTGAAGATGTTTCTAGACCTCACTAGGGCTCCGAAGATGTTTCTAGACCTTCCTAGGGCTCCGAAAATGTTTCTAGACCTTACTAGGGCTCCGAAGATTTTTCTAGATCTTACTAGGGCTCCGAAGATGTTTCTAGACCTTACTAGGGCTTCAAAGATGATCTTAATAGACATTACTAGGGCTTCAAAGATGATCTTGATAGACATTACTAGGGCTTCAAAGATGATCTTGATAGACATTACTTGGGCTTCAAAGATGATCTTAATAGACATTACTAGGGCTTCAAAGATGATCTTAATAGACATTACTAGGGCTTCAAAGATTATCTTAATAGACATTACTAGGGCTTGAAAAGACTTTCTCCTTCGACGTCCTTAGATTAAGCTGTTTTAACGACACAGGCAGGCTCTTTCTCATAGGACCTCATGTAGTTTTGCTGTTAAAGGGATCCTTTTGTTTTCTCAAAGAATTTCTAAACACTTCCTCTCCTCGAAGGAAAACAAGGCGAGGATTCCCAACTCGATCCTCTGGGGACGTCGCTTCGCATAGCTCATTTTTCCCTTCTTTATTTTTTCCGCTGACTTCGACGGGCGGCACGTGAACCCTTCGGAGGATTGTCCCCCTGGCGGTGATATCTGTCAACTGGCGCAGCTGCTTAGGGGTTTAAGATCTTGGGAGCCTTCGGGAGTTTAAGGGGCCGGGGGGGGGGGGGGGTTAGGGGGTAGCCGTTTTTGTGTCATGCAAAAACAAGGTGAAGTTTAACACTAAATTGTCTATTTTTAACAAATTTCAAAATTGTCTACTTTTTGATAAATTTCAAAATTGTCTATTTTTTGACATTTCAAAATTCTTTTTTTGACATTTCAAATTTTTTTTTTTTTTTTTTTTTGACATTTCAAAATTGTCTATTTTTTGACACTTCAAAGTTGTCTATTTTTCAACTTTTCAAAATTGTCTGTTTTTGGACATTTCAAAATTGTCTTTTTTTTGGACATTTCAGAATTGTCTATTTTATGACATTTCAGAATTGTCTTTTTTTTACTAATTTCAAAATTGTCTCTTATGACATTTCGAAATTGTCTATTTTTTTTTTTTTACAAATTTCCAAAGTTTCCTTTTTTGACAAATTTCAAAATTGTCTATTTTTTGACGTTTCAAAATTGGTCGTAAGTTTTGGATAGATCAAAATTTTCTTAATGTTTTAAATTTCAGTATAGTAAATTTTCTGACATTTTAAGATTGCCTTTTTTTTTTCTTTTTTTTTTTTTAACTTATCAATATCGTCTATTTTTGACATATCAAAATGGCCTATTTGACATTTTAAATTTTTGACATCAATTTTTTTTTTTACATCCAAATTTTCTAATTTTTGACATATCAAAATTTTCTAATTTTTGTCATATCGAAATTGTCCTATTTTTTTTTTTTTACATCAAAATCGTAAAGTTTTTGACATCAAAATTGCCTTACATTTTTAACATCAAAATTGTCTTAATTTTTGATATCAAAATTGTCTTAATTTTTGACATAAAAATTGTTTTATTTACATCAAAAATTGTCTCAATTTTTTACATCAAAAATGTGGTAATTTTTTACATAAAAAATTTCTTAATTTTTTACATCAAAATTGTCTTAATTTTTTACATAAAAAATGTCTTATTTACATGAAAATTGTCTTAATTTCTGACATAAAAATTGTCTTAATTTTTGACATCAAAATTGTCTTAATTTTTGACATCAAAATTGTCTTAAATTTTCACATCAAAATTGTCTTAAATTTTGACATCAAAATTGTCTTAATTTTTTACATCAAAATTGTCTTAATTTCAATTTTGTCTTAAATTTGGCATATGGAATTTTTAAAATTTTTGACTTACCATATTTTCTAATTTTTGACAAATCAAAATTGTCTAATTTATAACATATCAAAATTGTCTTAGTTTTTTACCTATCAAAATTGTCTTAGTTTTTTTACCTATCAAAATTGTCTTAGTTTTTTTACCTATCAAAATTGTCTCAATTTTTGACATATCAAAATTGTCTCAATTTTTGACCTATCAAAATTGTCTCAATTTTTGACCTATCAAAATTGTCTTAGTTTTTGACCTATCAAAATTGTCTTAGTTTTTGACCTATCAAAATTGTCTCTAGTTTTTGACCTATCAAAATTGTCTTAGTTTTTGACCTATCAAAATTGTCTCTAGTTTTTGACCTATCAAAATTGTCTCTAGTTTTTGACCTATCAAAATTGTCTCTAGTTTTTGACCTATCAAAATTGTCTCAAATTTTTGACCTATCAAAATTGTATCAAAAAGAGCTCTCGGTGTGATAAAAATCTATGAGGTCATATCAGTATAGATTTTGGCTTCTATGCATATTCGAAAATCCATATATTTATTTTAGTGAAGTATCTGATTCCTGTACCACCATAAAAATTTGATTATGAAAAACATGTTTGAATATAGAAATCTATAGTCCTTTCAATACATATTCAAAATTTTGTATTTATATATTTGATTTATCGAATATTATGAAGATGTTTTCAAAATGTTGCAATATATTATTATTATTATTATTATTATTATTATTATTACTTGCTAAGCTACAAATTGGAAAAGCAGGTTGCTATAAGCCCAGGGGCTCCAACAGGGAAAATAGCCCTGTGAGGAAAGGAAACAAGGAAAAATAGAATATTTTAAGAACAGTAACAGCTTTGAAATTAATATTTCCTATGTAAACTATAAAACGTTTATCAAAACAAGAGGATGAGAAATTAGTGTGTCTAAGTGTACCCTCAAGCAAGAGAACTCTTCGCCCAAGACAGTGGAAGGCCATGGTACAGAGGCTATGGCACTACCAAAGATTAGAGATCAAAGGTTTGATATTGTTTGGCCAACAGAATTGATAAAGTTAGTACAATAGTTTATCAAAAGATACACTTATTTGACAAACATAATTTATAAACTAGTACAATGGTTTAAGTTATAACAAACTTGTTTGGCAAACTGAATTGGTAAATTAGTACAATAGTTTATCAAAAATTATAACCAACCTATTTGACTGACAATTGGTAAACTAGTGCAATAGTTTATCAAAAGTTATAATAAACTCATTTGACAAACAAAATTTATGAATTAGTAAATAGTTTATGAAAAGCTATAACCAACTTATTTATCAAACAGGATTGATAAATTTGAACAATAGTTTATCAAAAGATTGACCAGTAAGTGCAGATAACAGCAATCCAATCAAAAATAAGAAACCAGTTTGGCAAACTGAATTGATAAATCGGCATAATAGTTTATCAACTAGTAAATGCAGATAGCAGCATCCCAATCAAAAATTATAAGAAATTTGTTTGTCAAACAGTTGATAAATCAGCATAATTTTATCAACCAGTAAATGAAGATAACAACATCCCAATCATACATTATAAAGAAACCTGTTTGGCAAACAGAACTGATAAATCAGCACAATAGTTTATCAACCAGTAAGTAGAAAACATCCCAATAAGAATTATAAAGAAACCTGTTTGGCAAACAGTTGATAAATCAGCACAATAGTTTATCAAAAGATTTACCAGTAAATGCAGAGGACAGCATCCCAAGTAAACCTTAATAATAAATTGAGAAACTTGTTTGGCAAACAGAATTGATAAATCAGCACAATAGTTTATCAAAAGATTTACCAGTAAATGCAGAGGACAGCATCCCAAGTAAACCTTAATAGATTGAGAAACTTGTTTGGCAAACAGAATTGATAAATCATCACAATAGTTTATCAAAAGATTTACCAGTAAATGCAGAGGACAGCATCCCAAGTAAACCTTAATAATAAATTGAGAAACTTGTTTGGCAAACAGAATTGATAAATCAGCACAATAGTTTATCAAAAGATTTACCAGTAAATGCAGAGGACAGCATCCCAAGTAAACCTTAATAATAAATTGAGAAACTTGTTTGGCAAACAGTTGATAAATCACCACAATAGTTTATCAAAAGATTTACCAGTAAATGCAGAGGACAGCATCCTAAGTAAACCTTAATAATAAATTGAGAAACTTGTTTGGCAAACAGTTGATAAATCAGCACAATAGTTTATCAAAAGATTTACCAGTAAATGCAGAGGACAGCATCCCAAGTAAACCTTAATAATAAATTGAGAAACTTGTTTGGCAAACAGAATTGATAAATCAGCACAATAGTTTATCAAAAGATTTACCAGTAAATGCAGAGGACAGCATCCCAAGTAAACCTTAATAATAAATTGAGAAACCTGTTTGGCAAACAGAATTGATAAATCAGCACAATAGTTTATCAAAAGATTTACCAGTAAATGCAGAGGACAGCATCCCAAGTAAACCTTAATAATAAATTGAGAAACTTGTTTGGCAAACATTTGATAAATCAGCACAATAGTTTATCAACCAGTAAGTAGAAAACATCCCAATAAGAATTATAAAGAAACCTGTTTGGCAAACACAACTGATAAATCAGCGCAATAGTTTATCAACCAGTAAGTAGAAAACATCCCAATAAGAATTATTAAGAAACTTGTTTGGCAAACAGTTGATAAATCAGCACAATAGTTTATCAAAAGATTTACCAGTAAATGCAGAGGACAGCATCCCAAGTAAACCTTAATAATAAATTGAGAAACCTGTTTGGCAAACAGAATTGATAAATCAGCACAATAGTTTATCAAAAGATTTACCAGTAAATGCAGAGGACAGCATCCCAAGTAAACCTTAATAATAAATTGATAAACTTGTTTGGCAAACAGAATTGATAAATCAGCACAATAGTTTATCAAAAGATTTACCAGTAAATGCAGAGGACAGCATCCCAAGTAAACCTTAATAGATTGAGAAACTTGTTTGGCAAACAGTTGATAAATCAGCACAATAGTTTATCAAAGGATTTCCCAGTAAATGCAGAGGACAGCATCCCAAGTAAACCTTAATAGATTGAGAAACTTGTTTGGCAAACAGAATTGATAAATCAGCACAATAGTTTATCAAAAGATTTACCAGTAAATGCAGAGGACAGCATCCCAAGTAAACCTTAATAGATTGAGAAACTTGTTTGGCAAACAGTTGATAAATCATCACAATAGTTTATCAAAAGATTTACCAGTAAATGCAGAGGACAGCATCCCAAGTAAACCTTAATAGATTGAGAAACTTGTTTGGCAAACAGTTGATAAATCAGCACAATAGTTTATCAAAGGATTTCCCAGTAAATGCAGAGGACAGCATCCCAAGTAAACCTTAATAATAAATTGATAAACTTGTTTGGCAAACAGTTGATAAATCAGCACAATAGTTTATCAAAAGATTTCCCAGTAAATGCAGAGGACAGCATCCCAAGTAAACCTTAATAATAAATTGAGAAACTTGTTTGGCAAACAGAATTGATAAATCAGCACAATAGTTTATCAAAAGATTTACCAGTAAATGCAGAGGACAGCATCCCAAGTAAACCTTAATAGATTGAGAAACTTGTTTGGCAAACAGTTGATAAATCAGCTCAATAGTTTATCAAAAGATTTCCCAGTAAATGCAGAGGACAGCATCCCAAGTAAACCTTAATAATAAATTGATAAACTTGTTTGGCAAACAGTTGATAAATCAGCACAATAGTTTATCAAAAGATTTCCCAGTAAATGCAGAGGACAGCATCCCAAGTAAACCTTAATAATAAATTGAGAAACTTGTTTGGCAAACAGAATTGATAAATCAGCACAATAGTTTATCAAAAGATTTACCAGTAAATGCAGAGGACAGCATCCCAAGTAAACCTTAATAATAAATTGAGAAACTTGTTTGGCAAACAGAATTGATAAATCAGCACAATAGTTTATCAAAAGATTTCCCAGTAAATGCAGAGGACAGCATCCCAAGTAAACCTTAATAATAAATTGAGAAACTTGTTTGGCAAACAGAATTGATAAATCAGCACAATAGTTTATCAAAAGATTTACCAGTAAATGCAGAGGACAGCATCCCAAGTAAACCTTAATAATAAATTGATAAACTTGTTTGGCAAACAGAATTGATAAATCAGCACAATAGTTTATCAAAGGATTTCCCAGTAAATGCAGAGGACAGCATCCCAAGTAAACCTTAATAATAAATTGAGAAACCTGTTTGGCAAACAGAATTGATAAATCAGCACAATAGTTTATCAAAAGATTTACCAGTAAATGCAGAGGACAGCATCCCAAGTAAACCTTAATAATAAATTGAGAAACTTGTTTGGCAAACAGAATTGATAAATCAGCACAATAGTTTATCAAAAGATTTCCCAGTAAATGCAGAGGACAGCATCCCAAGTAAACCTTAATAATAAATTGAGAAACTTGTTTGGCAAACAGAATTGATAAATCAGCACAATAGTTTATCAAAAGATTTACCAGTAAATGCAGAGGACAGCATCCCAAGTAAACCTTAATAATAAATTGAGAAACTTGTTTGGCAAACAGAATTGATAAATCAGCACAATAGTTTATCAAAAGATTTCCCAGTAAATGCAGAGGACAGCATCCCAAGTAAACCTTAATAATAAATTGAGAAACTTGTTTGGCAAACAGAATTGATAAATCAGCACAATAGTTTATCAAAAGATTTACCAGTAAATGCAGAGGACAGCATCCCAAGTAAACCTTAATAATAAATTGATAAACTTGTTTGGCAAACAGAATTGATAAATCAGCACAATAGTTTATCAAAGGATTTCCCAGTAAATGCAGAGGACAGCATCCCAAGTAAACCTTAATAATAAATTGAGAAACCTGTTTGGCAAACAGAATTGATAAATCAGCACAATAGTTTATCAAAAGATTTACCAGTAAATGCAGAGGACAGCATCCCAAGTAAACCTTAATAATAAATTGAGAAACTTGTTTGGCAAACAGAATTGATAAATCAGCACAATAGTTTATCAAAAGATTTCCCAGTAAATGCAGAGGACAGCATCCCAAGTAAACCTTAATAGATTGAGAAACTTGTTTGGCAAACAGAATTGATAAATCAGCACAATAGTTTATCAAAAGATTTCCCAGTAAATGCAGAGGACAGCATCCCAAGTAAACCTTAATAGATTGAGAAACTTGTTTGGCAAACAGAATTGATAAATTAGCACAATAGTTTATCAAAAGATTTACCAGTAAATGCAGAGGACAGCATCCCATGTAAACCTTAATAGATTGAGAAACTTGTTTGGCAAACAGTTGATAAATCAGCTCAATAGTTTATCAAAAGATTTCCCAGTAAATGCAGAGGACAGCATCCCAAGTAAACCTTAATAATAAATTGATAAACTTGTTTGGCAAACAGTTGATAAATCAGCACAATAGTTTATCAAAAGATTTACCAGTAAATGCAGAGGACAGCATCCCAAGTAAACCTTAATAATAAATTGAGAAACTTGTTTGGCAAACAGTTGATAAATCAGCACAATAGTTTATCAAAAGATTTCCCAGTAAATGCAGAGGACAGCATCCCAAGTAAACCTTAATAATAAATTGATAAACTTGTTTGGCAAACAGTTGATAAATCAGCACAATAGTTTATCAAAGGATTTCCCAGTAAATGCAGAGGACAGCATCCCAAGTAAACCTTAATAATAAATTGAGAAACTTGTTTGGCAAACAGAATTGATAAATCAGCACAATAGTTTATCAAAAGATTTCCCAGTAAATGCAGAGGACAGCATCCCAAGTAAACCTTAATAATAAATTGAGAAACTTGTTTGGCAAACAGAATTGATAAATCAGCACAATAGTTTATCAAAAGATTTCCCAGTAAATGCAGAGGACAGCATCCCAAGTAAACCTTAATAATAAATTGAGAAACTTGTTTGGCAAACAGAATTGATAAATCAGCACAATAGTTTATCAAAAGATTTCCCAGTAAATGCAGAGGACAGCATCCCAAGTAAACCTTAATAATAAATTGAGAAACTTGTTTGGCAAACAGTTGATAAATCAGCACAATAGTTTATCAAAGGATTTCCCAGTAAATGCAGAGGACAGCATCCCAAGTAAACCTTAATAATAAATTGAGAAACTTGTTTGGCAAACAGTTGATAAATCACCACAATAGTTTATCAAAAGATTTACCAGTAAATGCAGAGGACAGCATCCCATGTAAACCTTAATAGATTGAGAAACTTGTTTGGCAAACAGTTGATAAATCAGCTCAATAGTTTATCAAAAGATTTCCCAGTAAATGCAGAGGACAGCATCCCAAGTAAACCTTAATAATAAATTGAGAAACTTGTTTGGCAAACAGTTGATAAATCAGCACAATAGTTTATCAAAGGATTTCCCAGTAAATGCAGAGGACAGCATCCCAAGTAAACCTTAATAATAAATTGAGAAACTTGTTTGGCAAACAGTTGATAAATCAGCACAATAGTTTATCAAAAGATTTCCCAGTAAATGCAGAGGACAGCATCCCATGTAAACCTTAATAGATTGAGAAACTTGTTTGGCAAACAGTTGATAAATCAGCTCAATAGTTTATCAAAAGATTTCCCAGTAAATGCAGAGGACAGCATCCCAAGTAAACCCTAATAATAAATTGAGAAACTTGTTTGGCAAACAGTTGATAAATCACCACAATAGTTTATCAAAAGATTTACCAGTAAATGCAGAGGACAGCATCCCATGTAAACCTTAATAGATTGAGAAACTTGTTTGGCAAACAGTTGATAAATCAGCTCAATAGTTTATCAAAAGATTTCCCAGTAAATGCAGAGGACAGCATCCCAAGTAAACCTTAATAATAAATTGAGAAACTTGTTTGGCAAACAGTTGATAAATCAGCACAATAGTTTATCAAAGGATTTCCCAGTAAATGCAGAGGACAGCATCCCAAGTAAACCTTAATAATAAATTGAGAAACTTGTTTGGCAAACAGTTGATAAATCAGCTCAATAGTTTATCAAAAGATTTCCCAGTAAATGCAGAGGACAGCATCCCAAGTAAACCCTAATAATAAATTGAGAAACTTGTTTGGCAAACAGAATTGATAAATCAGCACAATAGTTTATCAAAAGATTTACCAGTAAATGCAGAGGACAGCATCCCAAGTAAACCTTAATAGATTGAGAAACTTGTTTGGCAAACAGTTGATAAATCAGCACAATAGTTTATCAAAACATTTACCAGTAAATGCATTGGACAGCATCCCAAGTAAACCTTAATAATAAATTGAGAAACTTGTTTGGCAAACAGTTGATAAATCAGCACAATAGTTTATCAAAAGATTTACCAGTAAATGCAGAGGACAGCATCCCAAGTAAACCTTAATAGATTGAGAAACTTGTTTGGCAAACAGTTGATAAATCAGCACAATAGTTTATCAAAAGATTTACCAGTAAATGCAGAGGACAGCATCCCAAGTAAACCTTAATAATAAATTGAGAAACTTGTTTGGCAAACAGAATTGATAAATCAGCACAATAGTTTATCAAAAGATTTCCCAGTAAATGCAGAGGAC
This sequence comes from Palaemon carinicauda, assembly GCF_036898095.1. NCBI lineage: Eukaryota > Metazoa > Arthropoda > Malacostraca > Decapoda > Palaemonidae > Palaemon > Palaemon carinicauda. The sequence continues at coordinate 72,922,078 of NC_090758.1, forward strand.
AGCATCCCAAGTAAACCTTCATAGATTGAGAAACTTGTTTGGCAAACAGAATTGATAAATCAGCACAATAGTTTATCAAAAGATTTCCCAGTAAATGCAGAGGACAGCATCCCAAGTAAACCTTAATAGATTGAGAAATTTGTTTGGCAAACAGAATTGATAAATCAGCACAATAGTTTTTCAAAAGATTTACCAGTAAATGCAGAGTTTAGCATCCCAAGTAAACATTAATAGATTGAGAAACTTGTTTGGCAAACAGTTGATAAATCAGCACAATAGTTTATCAAAAGATTTACCAGGCAAACAGTTGATAAATCAGCACAATAGTTTATCAAAAGATTTACCAGTAAATGCAGAGGACAGCATCCCAAGTAAACCTTAATGATAAATTGAGAAACTTGTTTGTCAAACAGTTGATAAACCAGCACAATAGTTTATCAAAAGATTTACCAGGCAAACAGTTGATAAATCAGCACAATAGTTTATCAAAAGATTTACCAGTATATGCAGAGGACAGCATCCCAAGTAAACCTTAATAGATTGAGAAATTTGTTTGGCAAGCAGTTGATAAATCAGCACAATAGTTTATCAACCATTGAATGCAGAGTTTAGCATCCCAAGTAAACCTTAAAAACAATCCTATTTTCTAAACTCAACTTAAGTAAACCTGAAATACGTTAATAAGGAGAAGTAGACGCAGCCAGTGAGATTTTGCACACTGCCAAAAGGGGCTTCCTTTTAATTTCAGCATCATGACTCCGAACGTCCTCCCTCGGCAGTATTTGGACAGGAACACCCCCCATCAGGAGTTCATTTTAAAACCCCTAAGCCGCCAGTTTACGTTTATTGGTGTTAAACGCGAGTCAATGGAGCGCAGGACACAGCTATAATTGGAAGTTCACTCAATGAAAAATCAACTTACATCATTACAGCTTACAACAGATTGTCTCCAGCTCCGCTCCGGACGGTCGGGCGACCCAACCCGCAGTGCGGGGCGACGAGGGATTTCCGACCATAAGTACGGGCTCCGTAAGATCGATAGTGCAGTCTTTGAAACCCAAGCGGATAAGCCCTTATAGCCTCGGAGCTGTTAGGCTGACGTATAGCGTAGTTGGCATACCTCTCTTGATGGGCCAGTTTTGGCGAGATTGCTTTCTGCTTTACAAAAGGGAAAACGCGAAGTTTACATCCCACGAAATTACGGTCCATAAAACCCCCCCTCTTAATGCTTAATCAGATTTCTCTGGCAGAAAAGGGGGGAAGGATATCGTGAACTTTATGTCGCGCGAAGTGATGGCGCCGGGGTGCTCTTTTCATAGAGAATTATCAATAAGTTAGCGCCTCTGGAACAAGAGAAGGGGGGCCGGCCATGATACTTTAGCTCTGGGAGTTGTTTGGTTTAGAACGTGTGATACTCTAGGCGCCTCTGATGCTATGGTGAGAGATTTCCCAGTTCTTGGAGAGAGAGAGAGAGAGAGAGAGAGAGAGAGAGAGAGAGAGAGAGAGAGAGAGAGAGAGAGAGAGATATACATGCACAGACATAGAGAGAAACACAGACATAGAGAGAAACAGACATAGAGATAGACACACAGTAACAGACACAGAGACGAATACACACACAAACAGATGCAGCCAGAGAGAGAGAGAGAGAGAGAGAGAGAGAGAGAGAGAGAGAGATACACAGCCATAGAGAGAAACAGACAGACATACACATATACATGCACAGACATAGAGAGAAACACAGACATAGAGAGAAACAGACATAGAGATAGACACACAGTAACAGACACAAACAGAGACAAATACACACACAAACAGATGCAGCCAGAGAGAGAGAGAGAGAGAGAGAGAGAGAGAGAGAGAGAGAGAGAGAGAGAGAGAGAGAGAGAGACAGTAATAGTTATATTTAAAAGAACAACAAACTTCGACTTCCATGTACATCGAAGTCATGATTTGACTCGAAAAATTTTTTTTTTACCAAAGATGACACATTTAATATAATATTTTTTTTTCCGGAAATGGACATTTCCGGTCAAAGGTCAGACATTGGTCTTTTTTCCCACGGTCTTAGACTGAGGTCTTAGGGAATAGTCTTCTGGGTCTTTCTCACTGGCAGTCTATCCGAGTTCATATGCCATAGCATTCGAGAAGAAATGGACTGCCAATTTAAAGGTTTTTTTTTATAGTTTTTTTTTATTTTATTCATTTTCATAATTTTTATGTATGCTAATTAATGTTTTTTTTTTTTAACCTATTTTGTTAAGTACAGTGATGATTATTTTACTCGTTTTCTTAACAAATTTTGCATTTTTTTTTAACCTAATTTTTACGGTTGTTGTTATTATTATTATTATTATTATTATTATTGGTAATAGTATTATCATTTTTATCATTATTATTAGTGTTGGTGTTATCATTATTGTTATTACTGTTATTATTATTATTTATTGTTATTATTATTATTATTATTATTATTATTACTATTATTATTATTATTATTAATGCTTAAATCTATACAGAAAACTATACCTAATTAAGTCATATTTTTTCCCCGGTGGTTCACAGCCTTATTCAAAAGAAAATTTCTATTTTAACCAATGAAGACTTTCTATAATAAATCTATCGAATGAAAGTGAAGTCACAAAAAAAAAATCTGCATAGAAGGATTTCTTTGCTGAATAAGAAAGGATTCAAAATGAGCGACTAATAACCAATAGAGATGAAATGGAACTAGCCGGTGATAGTGTGGAAAAGCTGGAGAGTTTGGTGAAAGATTCTGAAATTTTTGTGTGTAGGTGAGCAGGTGAAAGAGATTTTTAGTAAGATGGAGACTACAAGGTTTAAGAAATAAGATCGGCTATGTAGAGGTTTAAAGTCACTCATGAGCGGCTGAGGCCATGAACAGCGTCCAAGGGCCCTTTCCACCCAAGCTTGGACCAGGGAGAGCCAGACAGTGGATAATGATTTTCTGAAATTTTGTGTATATAGGTGAGCAGCTGAAAGAGATTTTTAGTAAGATGGAGACTACGAGGTTTAAGAAATAATATCAGCTATGTAGAGGCCATGAACAGCGTCCAAGGGCCCTTTCCACCCAAGCTTGGACCAAGGAGAACCGGACAGTGGTTACTGATTATTCAAGCAAGTAGACCTATATTCTTCCGAAAAGCACTTATTATTAGCTCACGTGGATGGTGAGATTGCAGACTCTACTAAAAAACTATCGGGCTTGAGCGTGGCTAGAATCCCAGACCCTCAGATCGCGAGACAGGGAGGTTTCCAGTATCCTACCAGAGTTGTAAGGAATGTTTTAAATAAAGCTGTTCCAGTAATGTCTTCTGAATACAAATAAACAAATTTTAATATAATTAATTGTGAAAAACAGTATATTAATAATTTTGCTTGTAAATATAATATATAGGGGTTGTTGTGGCCTATTTGGAAAGTTCCCTGCCTGGCAATGTGTGGGACTGGGGTTAGTCCCGCTCAAATTTGATAGTTTCTAGTAGTGTCTGCAACGTCCCAACCTCACTATCCTTGTGAAATAAGGATAAAGGGTTGGGGGGGGGGAGCCTATAAGTCTACCTGCTGATTCATCATCATTGTCTGGTTCCCCTTGGTCCTAGCTTGAATGGAGAGAGCGGGTTTTGGCACTGATCATAATATAGTCAGTCTAGGGCTTTGTCACTACCCCGTGGCTCTGCCACTCATGAACTGCTTTTAAATTTTGTAAAATGAATTGGGTTGAAAATATATAGACCCACAGACTACATATAGTCTATTGCAGAGCTACTCAACTGGCGGCCCGCGGTCCGAATCCGGACCTTCTGAATGTTGTAGCTGGACCCCAGGAGAAGAAAATATATTTAAGTAACACGAAGGTCCTGGTGATGGATTCTTGCAAGTGTATTTCCTCGGCTCTGAGTCAGGGGTCTATAGTACTTATGTACAGTATTTAACTTACGAATGCTCCCAGGACCTTATATACAGTATATATATATATATATATATATATATATATATATATATATATATATATATATATATATATATATATATATATATATATATTTATTTTAGTTTCCACGTATTTTAGCATTTTCTGTTACTGCTCTTGTATGTATTAACAGAAGATAAAGGAAGATAATCCGAACATGATCAGTTACCACTGCATAATCCACCAATCAGTTCTGTGTGCCAGGCTGGGAGATGAATATGGTGAAGTAATGGAGACTATTATGAAGCTAGTAAACTTCCTTCGATCAACGTCAGCACTACAACATCGTCTACTACGAACCTTTCTTACCGTGGTCAATGCAAGCTATGACGATTTACTTGTGTACAATAATGTGAGATCGCTAAGTAAGGGAAAAGTTTTGGAGCGATTTTGGGAAATTAGGAAGGAGTTGCAGACTTTCCTGGAAGATCAAAACAGTGTGAAGGCAAAGGCATTTTTCTGAATTTTTGAAAGATGACAAGAAAATTGAAAGTGTTGTATTTTTGGCAGACATAATGTCACATTTGAATGATCTCAATGTCAAACTGCAAGGGGAAAAACACACTATATCCTACTTGATCTCAGCAGTTTGAGCTTTCCAGGAAAACAGTGCACTTTTCAAAGACGATATTCAGAGCCAACTTTTCCATTTTCAAAGACTTTTGGAGGAACGTAAAGATGAAACGGACACTAAATATGTCCAATTTATTGAGAAGCTGATCAACAATCTTAAGGTTTGCTTTGATGATTTTGTTCTTGGAAAAAAAGTTGCTGCTGTTCATTCAAACCCCTTTTCTAGTGACAGGTATCACAGAATTTTCAGTCGAAGCAAATCTCACCTGGAATTGGGTAGATGCTGCTAAAATCGAACTGCAACCTATTGACTTCCAAGAGAATGTAGCGCTGAAATAAGTATTCTGTGATTGTACATCAGAAACATTTTGGTCAGAAAAAGGATCCCCTGCTAATTTTCCTACTCCACAGATTAGTAGTGCAAATTCTCTCGATGTTTGGCCTCACTTACTGCTGCGAATCTGCTTTCTCAACTATGAACCTAGTGAAGAACAGGTTTCGCTCTTGTATGACCAATGAACACCTCCACCACTGTCTTAGACTCGCTATTACTCCATTAGCACCAAAATTTCGGGAACTAGCAAAAAGCAAAAAGTGCAATTTCTCTCACTAAATTCTTGTTGTGGTGTTCTGATTTTTTTTAAATTTGAAAATCCATTTTATTCTCTGAGAGAGAATGTTCATATCCTGTTATGTTTTAAAAGAGGTAATTTTTTATTATTAAAATACCATAATATGAAACAGTATTTCATTTTAGAACTCTCAATTTCAGTTGTTTTTATAGAGAAAAACATTCAAATCTTGCTATACTTTAGGTATAAAATTTAATACTTTTATTTCCACGTTTTGAAAATTTGTATAAATAAAACAAACAGTGAATGTGAAATTAATGAAAAAATCATGGTTTACTACCCTGTTCTCGTATTGGTTGTTTTATTTTCATGATTTCATGTAATAAAAAATTCCGGACCTATGTATACAGTGGAACTTGTCTAACTGGACCTTTCCTCATAATAGTTGAGTAGCCCTGGTCTATTGGATCTTCTGCACATCTTAGGGTTGTGGTGGCCTGGTGGTAGCGTCCTTGCCTGGTGATTGCCAGACCAGGATTAGAGTCCTGCTCAAGCTCGTTAGTTCCTTTGGTCGCTACAATCTCACCATCCTTGTGAGCTAAGGATGGGGGGTTTTGGGGAGCCTACAGGTCTATCTTCCGAGTCATCAGCAGCCATTGCCTGGCCCTCCTTGGTCCTAGCTTGTATGGAGAAGGGCTTGGGAGCTGATCATAATATAGTCAGTGTCTAGGACATTGTCCTGCTTGATAGGGCAATATCGCCATCCCTTGCCTCTGCCATTCATGAGCGGCCTTTAAACCTTTAAACTCATATTTTCATCACTACTTCCATTCAACGTTCTCTTTTCCATAAGTGAATATGTCAATCCTGGGTGAAGACTTCAAGACAGGAAGATGGACAAGGTAATGCTGGGGAAATGTCTCTGTGACAGGTATTCATTTGCATACGGGGGTTTTTGCGTTTGTGTTTATGAAGGAATTTTTTTTTTCGAGATTACTTTTTAAAATGCTTATGGTTTTTTTTTGTAATATAAAATTATAACTTATGAAATATATTTATTTGCATACGGGGGTTTTTGCGTTTGTGTTTATGAAGGAAATTTTTTTTTTTCGAGATTACTTTTTAAAATGCTTATGGTTTTTTTGTAATATAAAATTATAACTTATGAAATATATTTATTTTATAATATAATACTTTTAAAACTCGCATGGTGAAATAAGTTTTTGTTTTTGTGAAGGAATTTTTTTTTTTTCGTGATTACTTTTTAAAATGCTTATGTTTTTTTTTGTAATATAAAATTATAACTTATGAAATATATTTATTCTATAATATATTAGTTTTAAGACTCGCATGGTGAAATAAGTTTTTCATTT
>NC_090758.1:72938589-72943589 GCF_036898095.1 Palaemon carinicauda
ATGCGTGTCTTAATTCTTGCCTGTCAATAACAAGAGCATGCGTGTCTTAATTCTTGCCTGTCAATAACAAGAGCATGCGTGTCTTAATTCTTGCCTGTCAATAACAAGAGGATAAGTGTCTTAATTCTTGCCTGTCAATAACAAGAGGATGCTTGTCTTAATTCTTGCCTGTCAATAACAAGAGGGTGCGTGTCTTAATTCTTGCGCAATCAATAACAAGAGGATGCATGAAGATGCGTGTCTTAATTCTTGCCTGTCAATAACAAGAGGATAAGTGTCGTAATTCTTGCGCTGTCGATAACAAGAGGATGCGTGTCGTAATTCTTGCGCAGTCGATAACAAGAGCATGCATGTCAAAATTCTTGCCTGTCAATAACAAGAGGATGCGTGTCTTAATTCTTGCCTGTCGATAACAAGAGGATGCGTGTCTTAATTCTTGCCTGTCAATAACAAGAGGATGCGTGTCGTAATTCTTGCCTGTCGATAACAAGAGGATGCGTGTCTTAATTCTTGCCTGTCAATAACAAGAGGATGCGTGTCGTAATTCTTGCCTGTCAATAACAAGAGGATGCGTGTCTTAATTCTTGCCTGTCAATAACAAGAGGATGCGTGTCTTAATTCTTGCCTGTCAATAACAAGAGGATGCGTGTCGTAATTCTTGCCTGTCGATAACAAGAGGATGCGTGTCTTAATTCTTGCCTGTCAATAACAAGAGGATGCGTGTCATAATTCTTGCCTGTCAATAACAAGAGGATGCGTGTCATAATTCTTGCCTGTCGATAACAAGAGGATGCGTGTCGTAATTCTTGCCTGTCGATAACAAGAGGATGCGTGTCGATATTCTTGCGTAGTCAATAACAAGAGGATAAGTGTCGTAATTCTTGCTGGTCAATAACAAGAGGATGCGTGTCATAATTCTTGCTAGTCAATAACAAGAGGATGCGTGTCTTAATTCTTGCGCAGTCAATAACAAGAGGATAAGTGTCGTAATTCTTGCTGTCAATAACAAGAGGATGCGTGTCGTAATTCTTGCGCAGTCAATAACAAGAGGATGCGTGTCGTAATTCTTGCGCAGTCAATAACAAGAGGATAAGTGTCTTAATTCTTGCGCAGTCAATAACAAGAGGATGCGTGTCGTAATTCTTGCGCAGTCAATAACAAGAGGATACGTGTCGTAATTCTTGCGCAGTCCAATAACAAGAGGATACGTGTCGTAATTCTTGCGCAGTCCATAACAAGAGGATGCGTGTCGTAATTCTTGCAGTTAATAACAAGAGGATACGTGTCGTAATTCTTGGCAGTTAATAACAAGAGGATACGTGTCGTAATTCTTGCGCAGTCATAACAAGAGGATGCGTCGTAATTCTTGCGCAGTTAATAACAAGAGGATACGTGTCGTAATTCTTGCAGTTAATAACAAGAGGATACGTGTCGTAATTCTTGCTCAGTCAATAACAAGAGGATACGTGTCTTAATTCTTGCGCAGTCCATAACAAGAGGATGCGTGTCGTAATTCTTGCGCAGTCCAATAACAAGAGGATGTGTCGTAATTCTTGCAGTCAATAACAAGAGGATACGTGTCTAATTCTTGCTCAGTCAATAACAAGAGGATACGTGTCGTAATTCTTGCGCAGTCCATAACAAGAGGATGCGTCGTAATTCTTGCGCAGTTATAACAAGAGGATGCGTGTCGTAATTCTTGTGCAGTTAATAACAAGAGGATACGTGTCGTAATTCTTGCGCAGTCAATAACAAGAGGATGCGTGTCGTAATTCTTGCGCAGTCCATAACAAGAGGATGCGTGTCGTAATTCTTGCGCAGTTAATAACAAGAGGATACGTGTCGTAATTCTTGCGCAGTCCATACAAGAGGATGCGTGTCGTAATTCTTGCGCAGTCCATAACAAGAGGATGCGTGTCGTAATTCTTGCGCAGTTAATAACAAGAGGATACGTGTCGTAATTCTTGCGCAGTCGATAACAAGAGGATATGTGTCGTAATTCTTGCGCAGTCCATAACAAGAGGATGCTTGTCGTAATTCTTGCGCAGTCAATAACAAGAGGATACGTGTCGTAATTCTTGCGCAGTCGATAACAAGAGGATACGTGTCGTAATTCTTGCGCAGTCGATAACAAGAGGATACGTGTCGTAATTCTTGCGCAGTTAATAACAAGAGGATAAGTGTCGTAATTCTTGCTCAGTCGATAACAAGAGGATGTGTCGTAATTCTTGCGCAGTCGATAACAAGAGGATGTGTCGTAATTCTTGCGCAGTCAATAACAAGAGGATGTGTCGTAATTCTTGCACAGTTAATAACAAGAGGATGTGTCGTAATTCTTGCGCAGTTGATAACAAGAGGATGCCTGTCGTTAATTCTTGCTCAGTCAATAACAAGAGGATGTGTCGTAATTCTTGCGCAGTCAATAACGAGAGGGTGTGTCGTAATTCTTGCGCAGTCCATAACAAGAGGATGCGTGTCGTAATTCTTGCTCAGTCAATAACAAGAGGATGGCGTGTCGTAATTCTTGCGCAGTCAATAACAGAGGATGTGTCGTAATTCTTGCGCAGTTAATAACAAGAGGATATGCGTGTCGTAATTCTTGCGCAGTCGATAACAAGAGGATGCGTGTCATAATTCTTGAGCAGTCCATAACAAGAGGATGCGTGTCATATTCTTGCGCAGTCCATAACAAGAGATGCGTGTCGTAATTCTTGCGCAGTTATAACAAGAGGTGGCGTTCGTAATTCTTGCGCAGTCGATAACGAGGATGCTTGTCGTAATTCTTGCGCAGTCCATAACAAGAGGATGCGTGTCGTAATTCTTGCGCAGTCCATAACGAGGATGGCGTTGTCGTAATTCTTGCACAGTCGATAACAAGAGGATGCGTGTCGTAATTCTTGCGCAGTCGATAAAGAGGATGCTTGTCGTAATTCTTGCGCAGTCGATAACGAGGATGATTGTCGTAATTCTTGCGCAGTCGATAACGAGGATGCTGTCGTAATTCTTGCGCAGTCGATAATAAGAGGATGCTTGTCGTAATTCTTGCACTGTCGATAACGAGGATGCTTGTCGTAATTCTTGCACAGTCGATAACGAGGATGCGTGTCGTAATTCTTGCGCAGTCGATAACGAGGATGCGTGTGTCGTAATTCTTGCAGTCGATAACGAGGATGCGTGTGTCGTTAATTCTTGCGTTCGATAACGAGGAGTGTCGTAATTTTGCGCAGTCGATAACGAGGATGCTTGTCGTAATTCTTGCAGTCGATAACGAGGATGCGTGTGTCGTAATTCTTGTGCAGTCGATAACGAGGATGCGTGTCGTAATTCTTGCAGTCGATAACGAGGATGAGTGTCATAATTCTTAATTCTTGCGCAGTCGCTATCAAGAGGATACGTGTGAGAGTTTAAAGTCTTTCCTTATTGTGTAGTGGTAAATTATGCTGTTCCAGTTTTACTGGGTTTTTAAATGTGTGTATCTTATGTGGTATACCTTAATTGCGAAAGGGTTTGTGTATCGCTATGATCAGCAATGGTGTACTAGTCAGGAGATTAAATCCTCTGGCTATCATCAATCGCCATTGGCCAGCGTGGCGATAACTGGCCAAAACCCTGACAGGACTAAGGCCATGTCTGAGGTCTTCGTCCTGCAGTGGATTAAAAACAGTTGCATTTGTTGTTGTTGTTTTATTGATGTTTATGTTATTGTTGAGACAATTTGGTGGCTGTGAACACTAGGAAGAGGACTCGACTATTCTTTGTCTTTAACCCTTTTACAACCAAAGGACGCACTGGTACGTTTCACAAAACCGACCCCTTTACCCCCATGGACGTACCGGTACGTCCTTGCAAAAAAATGCTATAAAATTTCTTTTTTCATATTTTTGATAATTTTTTGAAAAAATTCAGGCATTTTCCAAGAGAATGAGACCAACCTGACCTCTCTATGACAAAAATTAAGGCTGTTAGAGCAATTTGAAAAAAATATACTGCAAAATGTGCTGGGAAAAAAATAACCCCCTGAGGTTAAGGGTTGGAAATTTCCAAAGAGCTTGGGGGTAAAAGGGTTAATAAACGAATGCTCTTATTGTACGCGGTAGCTAGTCAACTGCTGTTGGTCGCACCTTTATAGTTTTTTTTAATGCACCTTCATTCCCACTTCCACTTCTAAACTTTGGTAGAGTTTTCCTCCAATTACATATCTGCACTGCTTGGCCTCCCCGGTCCTAATGTGAACTTGGTTTGCAATCTTCTACCTCGAGCCTCTCTCACCCCTGTCCTGTACATTTTATACATGGTTTAATTTTGATGAGAATAAAGGTAATTTTCAGATTTTATTTTTCGAGGGATGTGCGGGTGTAATTTATATGTACATACATATAATTATATACGCATGTGTGTTTATATATTTCTGTGTACATATATATATATATATATATATGTATATATATATATATATATATATATATATATATATATATATATATGTAATATATGTATAATATACAGTATATAATATATATATATATATATATATATTATATATATATATTATATATATAATATATATATATATATATATATATATATATATATATATATATATATATATATAATATATATATATATATATGTATATATATATTGTATATATAATATATATAATATATATATATATATATATATATACATATTATATATAATATATATATATAATATATATATATATATACACATATATATACATATGTGTGTGTTCTTATTCTCATCATCATGACCACCACCCTTTCCCCCCACAAAATCGACCAAGTAAGCCAACACTACACTACACTACACCCAAGTAACTAGAGTACACACACTCTGTAAGTACAACCACACTGGCAGCAGCAACTACATCAAACTAGAGTGTGTATCATTAGCCTTAATACTATATCAGAACGCGCAAAGACCCATTCATTGTACGTCTTTATATACCCGGTGACAAATCTACAGTAATCATAGCT
>NC_090758.1:72948589-72952099 GCF_036898095.1 Palaemon carinicauda
TTATTATTATTATTATTATTATTATTATTATTATTAGCTACAACCCTAGTTGGGAAAACAGGATGCCATAAGCCCAAGAGGTGCAACAAAGGAAAAAATAGTCCAGTGAGGAAAGGAAACGTGGAAATAAACTACAAGAGGAGTCATCAACAATCAAAATATTCTATGAAATAGATTAGCAAAGTGTTATTGGGGCCTTTGGGTAACGTCCTTGCCTGGTGATCGCCAGACTGGGGTTCGAGTCCCGCTCAAACTCGTTAGTTCCGTTGGTCGCGGCAACCTCACCATCCTTGTGAGCTAAGGATGGTGGGTTTGGGGATTCATTAGTAGCCATTGCGTGGCCCGCCTTGGCCTTAGCTTGTGGGCATTTTCCTGCTTTTTTTTTTTTTATATATATATATTGCGCCCATTGGCGTCAGACATTTGAGTACATGGTAATACAGTAATATTGTTTACATCTACATTGTAATTCAGTTATTCCTATAAGAATAAAAAAAAGTATATACAGACACTTAAGTACATATTTAAATAGTATTGTTTACATCTATAGCATATAATGAAGGTTATACAAAGGAATACAAAATAAAGTATAGACAGATATTTAGAACATATTAAAAATAATATTGCTCATTTCTATATATTTATGGTTATACAAATGAATTCATATGGAATACAAATTAAATTTAGTTTGATTTCATAGGTAGGTTGTATCTATCTTTAATTAACATTACAAAACAGCTGATTATTCAGTATCCACCAAAGTGAAGATGGCGCATGAGGATCTCATCGAGCAAATTATTATCTGTCAATAATTTTTTACATGTATCAACGACTGTGGGGTAATATGTCACTAACAAGATGACATTCCAGGCAATAGCGTTCCAGGCTGTTGGCGTTGGGTGCGTCATATAACCTACAGAACTGCTTGCATTTGTTGTAGTATATTAGAAAAACTCATTTTATCATGGTGTCCCTTCAGCAGAAGAATGGAGAAGAAAAACTCACTTTATCATAGTGTCACTTTTTAGCAGAAGAATGGAAAAGAAAAACTCACTTTATCATAGTGTCACTTTTCAGCAGAAGAATGGAGAAGAAAAACTCACTTTATCATAGTGTCACTTTTTAGCAGAAGAATGGAGAAGAAAAACTCATTTTATCATAGTGTCACTTTTCAGCAGAAGAATGGAAAAGAAAAACTCACTTTATCCTAGTGTCACTTTTCAGCAGAAGAATGGAAAAGAAAAACTCACTTTATCATAGTGTCACTCCAGCGGAAGAATGGAAAAGAAAAACTCACTTTATCATAGTGTCACTTCAGCGGAAGAATGGAAAAGAAAAACTCACTTTATCATAGTGTCACTCCAGCGGAAGAATGGAAAAGAAAAACTCACTTTATCATAGTGTCACTCCAGCGGAAGAATGGAAAAGAAAAACTCACGTTATCATAGTGTCACTTCAGCGGAAGAATGGAAAAGAAAAACTCACTTTATCATAGTGTCACTTCAGCGAAAGAATGGAAAAGAAAAACTCACTTTATCATAGTGTCACTTCAGCAGAAGAATGGAAAAGAAAAACTCACTTTATCATAGTGTCACTCCAGCGGAAGAATGGAAAAGAAAAACTCACTTTATCATAGTGTCACTTCAGCGGAAGAATGGAGAAGAAAAACTCACTTTATCATAGTGTCACTCCAGCGGAAGAATGGAAAAGAAAAACTCACTTTATCATAGTGTCACTCCAGCGGAAGAATGGAAAAGAAAAACTCACGTTATCATAGTGTCACTTCAGCGGAAGAATGGAAAAGAAAAACTCACTTTATCATAGTGTCACTTCAGCGAAAGAATGGAAAAGAAAAACTCACTTTATCATAGTGTCACTTCAGCAGAAGAATGGAAAAGAAAAACTCACTTTATCATAGTGTCACTCCAGCGGAAGAATGGAAAAGAAAAACTCACTTTATCATAGTGTCACTTCAGCGGAAGAATGGAAAAGAAAAACTCACTTTATCATAGTGTCACTTCAGCGGAAGAATGGAAAAGAAAAACTCACTTTATCATAGTGTCACTCCAGCAAAAGAATGGAAAAGAAAAACTCACTTTATCATAGTGTCACTTCAGCGGAAGAATGGAAAAGAAAAACTCACTTTATCATAGTGTCACTTCAGCGAAAGAATGGAAAAGAAAAACTCACTTTATCATAGTGTCACTTCAGCGGAAGAATGGAAAAGAAAAACTCACTTTATCATAGTGTCAGTCCAGCGAAAGAATGGAAAAGAAAAACTCACTTTATCATAGTGTCACTTCAGCGGAAGAATGGAAAAGAAAAACTCACTTTATCATAGTGTCACTTCAGCGAAAGAATGGAAAAGAAAAACTCACTTTATCATAGTGTCACTTCAGCGGAAGAATGGAAAAGAAAAACTCACTTTATCATAGTGTCACTCCAGCAAAAGAATGGAAAAGAAAAACTCACTTTATCATAGTGTCACTTCAGCGGAAGAATGGAAAAGAAAAACTCACTTTATCATAGTGTCACTTCAGCGAAAGAATGGAAAAGAAAAACTCACTTTATCATAGTGTCACTTCAGCGGAAGAATGGAAAAGAAAAACTCACTTTATCATAGTGTCACTTCAGCGGAAGAATGGAAAAGAAAAACTCACTTTATCATAGTGTCACTTCAGCGAAAGAATGGAAAAGAAAAACTCACTTTATCATAGTGTCACTTCAGCGGAAGAATGGAAAAGAAAAACTCACTTTATCATAGTGTCACTCCAGCAAAAGAATGGAAAAGAAAAACTCACTTTATCATAGTGTCACTTCAGCAAAAGAATGGAAAAGAAAAACTCACTTTATCATAGTGTCACTTCAGCGGAAGAATGGAAAAGAAAAACTCACTTTATCATAGTGTCAGTCCAGCAAAAGAATGGAAAAGAAAAACTCACTTTATCATAGTGTCACTTCAGCGGAAGAATGGAAAAGAAAAACTCACTTTATCATAGTGTCACTTCAGCGAAAGAATGGAAAAGAAAAACTCACTTTATCATAGTGTCACTTCAGCGGAAGAATGGAAAAGAAAAACTCACTTTATCATAGTGTCACTCCAGCGAAAGAATGGAAAAGAAAAACTCACTTTATCATAGTGTCACTCCAGCGAAAGAATGGAAAAGAAAAACTCACTTTATCATAGTGTCACTTCAGCGGAAGAATGGAAAAGAAAAACTCACTTTATCATAGTGTCACTTCAGCGGAAGAATGGAAAAGAAAAACTCACTTTATCATAGTGTCACTTCAGCGAAAGAATGGAAAAGACAAACTCACTTTATCATAGTGTCACTTCAGCGGAAGAATGGAAAAGAAAAACTCACTTTATCATAGTGTCACTTCAGCGGAAGAATGGAAAAGAAAAACTCACTTTATCATAGTGTCACTTCAGCGGAAGAATGGAAAAGAAAAACTCACTTTATCATAGTGTCACTTCAGCGGAAGAATGGAAAAGAAAACTCACTTTAT
>NC_090758.1:72952599-72957599 GCF_036898095.1 Palaemon carinicauda
AAACCTAACCTAACCTTACTTTTCAATCCACCGACAAAGAATTTGATTGACGTCCATAGAACCTAACCTTACCTAACCTAACCTAACTTTTCAATCCATCGACAACGAGTTTGAGAGGCTTCCGTCGAACCTAACCTAATCTTAATTTTCAATCCACCGACAATGAATTTGATAGACTTCCCTCGAACCTAACCTAACCGAACCTTGAATTTCAGTACACCGATAACGAACTTGATAGACTTCAATCGGACCTAACCTAAAAAACCTAACCTAACCTAACCGAACCTTGAATTTCAGTACACCGATAACGAATTTGATAGACTTCAATCGGACCTAACCTAAAAAACCTAACCTAACCTAACCGAACCTTGAATTTCAGTACACCGATAACGAATTTGATAGACTTCAATCGGACCTAACCTAAAAAACCTAACCTAACCTAACCGAACCTTGAATTTCAGTACACCGATAACGAATTTGATAGACCTTCAATCGGACCTAACCTAAAAAACCTAACCTAACATAACCGAAACTTGAATTTCAGTACACCGACAACGAATTTGATAGACTTCAATCGGACCTAACCTAAAAAACCTAACCTAACCTAACCGAACCTTGAATTTCAGTACACCGATAACGAATTTGATAGACTTCAATCGGACCTAACCTAAAAAACCTAACCTAACCTAACCGAACCTTGAATTTCAGTACACCGATAACGAATTTGATAGACTTCAATCGAATCTAACCTAACCTAACCGAACCTTGAATTTCAGTACACCGATAACGAATTTGATAGACTTCAATCGGACCTAACCTAAAAAACCTAACCTAACCTAACCGAACCTTGAATTTCAGTACACCGATAACGAATTTGATAGACTTCAATCGAATCTAACCTAACCTAACCGAACCTTGAATTTCAGTACACCGATAACGAATTTGATAGACTTCAATCGGACCTAATCTAAAAAACCTAACCTAACTTAACCGAACCTTGAATTTCAGTACATCGATAACAAATTTGATAGACTTCAATCGGACCTAACCTAAAAAACCTAACCTAACCTTGATTTTCAATCCACCGACAACGAATTTGATCGAAGTCCTTTGAAGAAGAAAATATTGTCGTAAACAATTTCCTCAATATATCAGTGAATTAAGCCCTTATCAATACTCATCACTGACATCCTCAAATTCATTTGTAGTCCCGTAATGTGGGATAGGGTTGCCATCAGTGTTCTTCACGTGGTGAACTGTATGCATTACTTAAGGATATTTGCAGTGTTCCTTTGGCTCTTTCGTCCATATTGCTATCCAGCTTCTTTGAACTTTTACTTCATAGTTATTATTATCATTTATTATTGTTATTATTATTATTATTAATATTATTATCATCATCTATATATTAATATGATAGCGTGTGTGTTATTTATTTTAAAGAAAAACGTAAATAATTTTATGGTATACTCTTAACAAATTCACGCTTTAAAGAAAACTTAAATAATTTCATGGTATACTCTTACAAATTCACATTAGACTTTGATCACTTAACCAAAACACATCTTATATAGTTTTCCCAATTTTGTCTTAGCACCTGACCCTTTTTTTTTAAATATTAGACAAGAAATTGAGTTCTATCAATTTCCATAACCTAGATTTTAAAATTAATCTTGGGGCATTTAATTGAAACATGTATAGGTTAGGAACAAGATAATTAGTATTGAGAATATAATTCTGTGTAATTTACACGGGTTCCGCTAGTTATTATTATTATTATTATTATTATTATTATTATTATTATTATTATTATTATTATTATTATTATCATTATTATTATTATTGTAAGCGATCCATTAAAAATGACTGCTAAATAATTTGAAAGATACGCACACACAGATTCAACTCTTCCCACCTCCTATCCCTTTTCTAATTATAACATAGCAATTGTCTTTTCTGAGTCCTCCTCTCTTGGTACCCCCTCTCACCTCCTCACCAGGGTATGATTACTTACTATAGTCAATTTCTTTTATCGAGGCAGATTTGCACCGACTCGCAGCGGTGCCCTTTTAGCTCTGAAAAGTTTCCTGATCGCTGATTGGTTAGAATTATCTTGTCCAACCAATCAGCGATCAGGAAACTTTTCCGAGCTAAAAGGGCACTGCTGCGCGAGTCAGTGTAAATATGCCTCGATAAAAGAAATGGACTATAGAGGGACGGAGAAAGACCGTGTCGTTATACATCTGGCAATACTGGTCAGCGTGACCGAAAGGAAAGGTACTATATATGTATGTACATGTATATATATATAGTATATATATATATATACATATATATTTATAATTTGTTATATAGCTACATACTGTACTTGCTCTTTATTGTATATGGATTATTAATATTATTATTATCATTATAAATATAATTTTTTGTTTTTGTTGTATACACAGTGAAATTTTTTTTTATATAAGCACGAAACCATTTCCAAAAAAGTATCAAGCCTCAAATTACGACCAGTGCAATGTATACTCGCCCTTCTAGCGTGAGCAACAAAGTTCAAATTCCTATAAAATAGAAAAAAAAATATTGTTCAAAATGTGCCTAGCCGACTTAACCAGTTCTGTCTATCAATACTTCTCCTTTGCCGCTCGCAGTAAAAACCTATGGTTTGTTGCAGGTAATGTTTCATGAGTGAATTTAAGCTTGTCGTAATTCTACTTAATTAATGACTTACTATTTTGCCTTGTGATTTATACTCTGTTTGGTGTCATTTCTCTACCTGGAAGTCCTTTAGTTCCAGGTAAAACTGCTGGAATGTTCCAGGCAGTTATTATTCCAGTTTTTGTTTCTAAATCGAATATTTATAAAGGTCTTATATTGTTTTGAAATTATACATTGTTATCATTATTCTTTTTCTATCTTATATTTTTTTGCTTTTTATAAAACATAAGTTTATTATTTTTATTATTTCTTATTCCTACTTTTCAATATTCAAATATTCATGATTTCCACTTCTTCTTTCCTACATTTTCACGATTTCATCTGGCTTTAAATTTAAACTAAATCAGAAAGATGATAGACAGATAGAAATAGATAACCTTATCTAATATCTATTAATAGATATAGATATCCCACCAAATAAATATATAGAAAGTTAAAAAAAGCAGATAGATAACCATATTTAATATCCATTTAATGAATAGATAGATATATCACTAAATAGATAAATAGAAAGATAAAGCAGATAAAGATAGATAAACTTATCTTAATATCTATTTAATGAATATAGATATATAAAAAAAACATAAGATAGATAACCTTATCTATCTACTTGATAAATAGATATTTCACCAAATAAATTAATAGAATGGTAGAGCAGATAAAGATAGATGAACTTATCTTTATCTATTTAATGAATATAGATATAATAAAAAAAAACATAAGAGAGATAACCTTATCTATCTACTTAATAAATAGATAGATATTTCAACCAAACATTTGATAAATATAGATACAATATAAAAACATAAGAGAGACAACCTTATCTATCTACTTAATAAATAGATAGATATTCCACCAAATAGATAAATAGAATGATAAAGCAGATAAAGATAGATAAACTTATCTTGATATCTATTTCATCATTCAATTCCCAACTACTAATTCTCTATAATGAAGTCATCCACCCGAAGGCCATTTGCCCTGTGATTTGTGCCTTGAAATTGGCACCATTCGTCATCGCGTAAGTCTTCCAGTCTTCCAGTTCCTGGAAAAGCGGCTGGAATGTACCGTTGTGTTTTTTACCCATTTTTTTTGTACATTTTTTCACAATTTTTTTATTCATTTTTTTCCAGTGTGTATCATATACTTATTGATTTTATCTATCTATCTATCTATCTATATATATATATATATATATATATATATATCAAATTCGAAAATTATGTTTTTAGTTTATATATATATTCTTAGTTTTTGGAGCCAATATGTAGAAAAAAAGAAAAACAAAACTATCCATATAAATGTTCCAATGACTATCTATATAATTACTCCAATGACACTTTGCAACCACTCCAATGACCCTAGGCAATCACTCCAATGACCCTATGCAACCACTCCAATGACCCTATGCAACCACTCCAATGACTCTAGGCAATCACTCCAATGACCCTATGCAACCACTCCAATGACTCTAGGCAATCACTCCAATGACCCTATGCAACCACTCCAATGACTCTAGGGAATCACTCCAATGACCCTATGCAACCACTCCAATGACCCTAGGCAACCACTCATATGACCCTATGCAACCACTCCAATGACCCTAGGCAACCACTCCAATGACTCTAGGCAATCACTCCAATGACCCTATGCAACCACTCCAATGACCCTAGGCAACCACTCCAATGACTCTAGGCAATCACTCCAATGACCCTATGCAACCACTCCAATGACTCTAGGCAATCACTCCAATGACTCTATGCAACCACTCCAATGACTCTCTGCAACCACTCTAATGACTGTCCATACAACCACTTTAATGACTGTCCTTACAACCACTCCAATGACTCTTATGCAACCACTCTAATGACTGTCCTTACAACCACTCCAATGACTCTTATGCAACCACTCTAATGACTCTCATGCAACCTCTCCAATGATTATCAATGTAACCTCTCCAATGGCTGCTCAAATAACCGTTCCAATGACTCCCCAGAATAACCACTCCAATGACGCATTCCCCTCTATACATTACATGATCAGGAAGATGGATTTTTCAAATATGGTAGTCTTCATTTTGCAATATTTTGCAATGTCTTTTTGGCAAGAGAGAGAGAGAGAGGAGAGAGAGAATCGAAATACTTTATTCATTAGTCAAGGAACTAAAAGAGAGAGAGAGAGAGAGAGAGAGAGAGAGAGAGAGAGAGAGAATCGAAATACTTTATTCATTAGTCAAGGAACTAAGAGAGAGAGAGAGAGAGAGAGAGAGAGAGAGAGAGAGT
>NC_090758.1:72962599-72987599 GCF_036898095.1 Palaemon carinicauda
TCTACCCCCTACCTCCCTCTTTTACTCCCTCCCTTATTCCTCCTCCTACCTCCCTCAAAAACTAGACAGCCAACACCTTTCACCCTGTATAAATGATTGAAGTAAATTATATTTTGATCGACGCCATTTTTAATATTTTATTTTTTAGATTAATTAGAAAAGTTATTAATAACATCTTCAAAGGATTTATGACCTTTTGGAATCCAGCTACTCTGGATTACAAGCTTGGTGGATTTATAAAATCCTATATTTAAATGAATTAATGTGTTAATATATTCCAAGGATTTCTTTTTTAATTTTTATCAATCATACTGGATTATCCTGTTGCTTAAAAGCCTTGTTGTTGTTGTTGTTGTTATTATTATTATTATTAGCTTATTATTATTATTATTATTATTATTATTATTATTATTATTATTATTATTATTATTATTATTATTATTATCATTTATTATCTTATTTATTATTATTATAGTTATTGTTATTATTATTATTTATTATTATTATTATTATTACCATTATTACCATTATCATCATCATTTATTATCTATTATTATTATAATTATTATTATTATTATTACTACTACTACTACTACTACTACTACTACTAGCTAGGCTACAACGCTAGTTGAAAAAGCAGGAACCTATAAGCTCTATAAGGGCTCCAACACGGAAAAAATAGCCCAGTGAGGAAAGGAAATACGGAACCTGATAGAATATTATTATTATTATTATTATTATTATTAATAGTGTGCCTGAGTGTACCCTGAAGCTAGAGAACGTTAACCCAAGACAGTTGAAGACCATGGTACTGAGGCTATGCCACTACCCAAGACTAGAGAACAATGGTATGATTCCGGAGTGTCCTTCTCCTAGAAGAGCTGCTCACGATAGATAGTCTCTCTAACCTTACCAAGAGGAAAGTGGCCAATGTGGTAACGTCCCTGACTGGTGAACGCTAGACTGGGGTACGAGTCCCGCTCAAACCCGTTAGTTTTCTTTGGTCCCTGTAACCTAACCATCCTTGTGAGGATGGGGGTTTTGGGGGAGCCAATAGATCTATCTGCTGAGTCATCAGCAGCCATTGCCTGGCCTTCCTTGGTTCTAGCTTGGGTGGAGAGAGGAGCTTGATGGCTGATCATATGTTTATATTTATTACTGGTTTTAGTTTATAGAGGTATTTTTTTTTTTTTTTGAGTATTATGAATTATTAGATTTACCTATATAGGTGCCATTTTAGAAAACATAACTGAAGATTTTCCCGAGTCACTATTTATGAAGCTCTCAAAATTTGCCATCTTGTATCAGAAGAAATTGACATTTTGTATCAGAGAAAATTTGCCATTTTTTATCAGAAGAAATTGACATTTTGTATCGGAGAAAATTTGTCATTTTGTATCACAAGAAATTGACATTTTGTATCAGAGAAAATTTGCCGTTTTTTATCGGGAAAAAACTTCTATTTTGTGATAAATATTTGCATTTTTTGTATCGGAAAAATTGCCCATTTTGTATCAGGAAAAAAATTGGCATTTTGTAACAATTAATTGGCATTTTGTATAAAAAATTTGCCATTTTGTATCTGGGAAAAATTAGCTGTTTTGTATCAGAAATAAATTGGCATTTTGTAACAATATTTGCCATTTTGTATAAAAAAAATTTGCCATTTTGTATCAGGAAAAAATTTCTCTTTATCAGAAAAATTTGTCATTTTGTATCAGGAGAATATTGCCATTTTTGTAAAAGAAATTTGCCATATTGTGTCAGAAAAAATTTGTCATCTTGTATCAGGAAAAAATTGTCGTTTGTATCAAGAAAAATTTGTCATTTTTAATTTGGAAGATATTGCCATTTATGTAACAAATATTTGCCATATTGTATCAGAAAAATTTGTCATTTTGTATCAGGAAAAATTTTGTCTTTATGTATCAGAAAAAATTGTCATTTTGTATCAGGAAAAATTTTGTCATTTTGTAATCAGGAAAAATTTGTCTTTATGTATCAGAAAAAAAATGTCATTTTATATCAGGAAAAATTTGTCATTTTGCATCAGGAAACAATTGTCTTTATATATCAGAAAAAATTGTCGTTTTGTATCAGGAAAAATTTGTCATTTTGTTATCAGGAAAAATTTGTCTTTATGTATCAGAAAAAATGTCATTTCATATCAGGAAAAATTTGTCATTTTATATCAGGAAAAATTTGTCATTTTGTATCAGAAAAATTGTCGTTTTGTATCAGGAAAAATTTGTCATTTTGTATCAAGAAAAATTTGTCATTTTGTATCAGGAAAATTTGTCATTTTGTATCAAGAAAAATTTGTCATTTTGTATATTACCCTTTTTGGGAAATATATCGTCCTAAGTCCTCTAGAACTATACATGCATATCCAAAAATTAGCATTTTTGAACTGTAAATAAAGCTTATAATAATCCTTAATATCATAGATATCATATTTCGTAAAATCGTCATAGCAAAAACGTCCTAGGAATCCGCCATCTTGGATTTTCTCCAGCGCAAAGGAAGACAGACCGGGGTTGGAGAAGGGAGGTGGAGGGGGGGGGGGGGTAGCAATATCGAACTGTAATTAGGGGGGGGGAGGGGTAAGTATTTTGTATCGTTGTATACAGTCGTAAACAGGTAAGCAAGTCGTAAACAACAGGAAATAGTCAATATCGTGAATGTAATATACTGGGCGCCATTTTGTTATTTAAGCCGAGTCGCTTTTTGGCGTGTTCGTGATTTACATTTATCTTCTTTTCTTGTAATTAATGGGTAATATTGTTTCCAATTTATGGAAGGGAGGGAGAGAGAGAGAGAGAGAGAGGGGAGAGGAGAGAGAGGAGAGAGAGAGAGAGAGAGAGTGGGGCAGGCTAGTTTTAATTGTTAAACCTAGACCTATGTTCATCATGTTTAAGAATAATTTGACACGAGCTAGACCTATGTTAATAAATTATAACTATATCAACTATTTGATACAAATTGATAAATGTAATATCATCATCAAATGGATAAAAAAAAACACGCAAAATCATCTGTCATTTCGTACATCTGCCAAAAAAACAAAAAAAACCACACGTCCTAATATCCAACCGAGGCTAAACTTTGTCCACAACGCCAAGAACACAAACCACAATCAAATATACATATCGTAATTGGTAAGCGAATCAATACTGTGGTTAATAACTTCATATAATCCAATACAACAGATCAAGTCGGACAAAGAACTTATCAGTGAAATATTGAAGCCACGGTAGAGTTGGTTCTCTTCCTGGAATCAGAGGCTATAAAAGTTGGGGTTTTTTTTCGGGGGCGGGGGTTTTATTGCCATCCGTGTGGGGTTGGACGAAGTGGTATGGATCGGGTTGTGTGTGGGAAAGGTGCCTTGAGGTTATATGTATGAGGTTATGCGGGTTTGGAGTAGGTTATAGCACACCTAATAACTGTTTTTCTTCATCTTAAAACTTGTTACTACTAGAGTTTCGAGGTATGTGCCTAGTGATATCTTAAAAATTAAGGGTTTTTTTGAGGGTTGTAAGAGGCTAGTAACCCCTTAAGTTTAGGTTACTCAACCTCATTCATAACCTTTTGAGTATTTGATGAACTGTAGGCCTTTGAAATTTGATTTGGAGGTATGGGACTAGTGATATCTTAAAAATTAAGGTTTTTTGAGGGTTGTAAGAGGCTAGTAACCCCTTAAGTTGAGGTTACTCGCTAGTAACCCCTTAAGTTGAGGTTACTCAACCACATTCATAACCTTTTGAGTATTTGATGAACGGTAGGCCTTTAAAATTTGATTTGGGATATAATAAAAAAAATGCTAATGGCTAGGCCTACTCCAGAGCCAGCTCTAGGCCTATACACTAATTCCAACCCTCATTGAGGTTGGGGAGACCTAATTAAAGAATATTTTAAAGCTAGTCGCAAGAACCTCATGTCTAACAGTTCCAACCTTCCACTTTGGGGTTGATTGTGATATTTAAGGTTGAAAAGGCTTATAGAGGTTACACGAAACGTAACCCTAAACCTCATGATTGCAACCCTACCAATTTGAGGGTTTGCAGTGTTCTGAGGTTTTGGGTTTCTGGAAAATCCTCTTAACCCAATACATTAAGTTTATCTATGAGGTTCAGTTAGAGGTTTGGGGTTCAAAAATCGGATCTCATCAGCTTCCTCACGATTTAACCTCATGACTTCAGTTTCTAGAATCTAAAGTTGGGGGTTTATCACAAATTATATGGGGTTAAGCAAAGGGGTTAATGTTCATAGAACCTCCGAATCTTTAACCCAATCTATAGGTTAAGGGGTTTGTTACGAGAAACCCCAAGATCTTTGTATATCTGTGATTGAGTTTTCTGGGCTGCCCAAAGGCGAGAGCCTGGGTCTTACACAAGGTAAGGCAATCTATACAGACAGACAGACAGACAGAGATTGAGTCATAGAGGTTCTTAATTGTTATGTAGAATTAACTATTAGGTTGAACAAGGTTTATGAGGAGATGAGAGAGAGAGAGAGAGAGAGAGAGAGAGGAGAGAGAGAGAGAATATTATGATAAGTAATTTGCTTATTCTTTGATGTTTTTTAAGGTAATTCTAGATTGCCTTACTTTACCCTGTTTTCATATATCTACAGCAGAGAGAGAGAGAGGAGAGAGAGAGAGAGAGAGAGAGAGAGAGAGAATATCATGTCACTTTGTCATGTCTAGCTCATAATGATTGTGACGACAAGAGACTCAAGGGAATTGAAATATCTCTCTCTCTCTCTCTCTCTCTCTCTCTCTCTCTCTCTCTCTCTCTCAAAAGTCAATCTTCCTTTTAAAAGATCAAATATTTTAATTTCATTAATTCATGATTTTTATGCTCTCTCTCTCTCTCTCTCCTCTCTCTCTCTCTCTCTCTCTTCAAAAGTTAATCTTCCTTTTAAAAGATCAACTATTTTAATTTCATTAATTCATGATTTTTATACTCTCTCTCTCTCTCTCTCTCTCTCTCTCTCTCTCTCTCTCAAAAGTTAATCTTCCTTTTAAAAGATCAACTATTTTAATTTCATTAATTCATGATTTTTATACTCTCTCTCTCTCTCTCTCTCTCTCTCTCTCTCTCTAAAGTCAATCTTCCTTTTAAAAGATCAATTATTTTAATTTCATTAATTCATGATTTTTATACTCTCTCTCTCTCTCTCTCTCTCTCTCTCTCTCTCTCTCTCATTTTCCAGAAAGAAAGAGAAATAATGGGAAATGACTCTACACAATTAACAATTATATCTTCTTCCTGTTCATGACATGAGTCGAACAAGAACATTGTATTTGTATTGTATAGTATTGTATTGTATTGCAATACAACGGAGAAATAGATTAATGTAGGATTGGTTAGTAATTTATTATTACAACTTAAATCACAACCCGTTTTGAAATACTACCGCTAGAGAGTTATGGGGTCCTTTGACTGGCCAGACCGTACTACATTGGATCCTTCTCTCTGGTTACGGTTCATTTTCCCTTTGCCTACGAATACATCGAATAATCTGGCCTATTCCTTACATATTCTTCTCTGTCCTCATACACCTGACAACACTTGAGATTACCAAACAATTCTTCTTCACCCAAGGGGTTAACTACTGCCGGTAGAGTTCTCTTGCTTGAGGGTGCATTCAGGCACACTGTTCTTTCTTATTTTTCTTCCTCTTGTTTTGTTAAAGTTCTTATAGTTTCTATAGGGTATATTTATTTTAATGTTATTATTCTTGAAATATTTTATTTTTCCTTGTTTCCTTTCCTCAGTGGGCTATTTTCCCTGTTGGAGCCCATGGGCTTATATCATCCTACTTTTCACTAGGGTTGTAGCTTAACAAATAATAATAATAATAATAATAATGATAATAATAATAATAATAATAATAATAATAATAATAATAATAATAATAATACCTATTAAATTTTCAAACATAATAAAATTCCCTGCAAGTTTGAATTTCAACTATCCGATTAAGATCATTCCATAGCTTGGTCACAGCTGGAA
Organism: Palaemon carinicauda; assembly: GCF_036898095.1. NCBI lineage: Eukaryota > Metazoa > Arthropoda > Malacostraca > Decapoda > Palaemonidae > Palaemon > Palaemon carinicauda. The sequence goes on from NC_090758.1 coordinate 72,968,617, forward strand.
TAAAACTTCTAGAATACCGTTTAGTATTAAGCCACGAAGGATGGATAAGGCATGCTTTTCAACTAACCGATTAAGATCATCATTCCATAGCTTGGTCACAGCTGGAATAAAACTTCTAGAATACCGTTTAGTCTTAAGCCTCTTAGGGTGGATAAGGCATGCTTTTCAACTACCCGATTAAGAACATCATTCCAAAGCTTGGCCACAGCTGGAATAAACTTCTAGAATACCGAATGCAAAGGATGACCTGTATTATGAAAAAAATCTTCTATATAAAGAATTAACTGAGCGATGGTGCCATAGATTAATATATATATATATATATATATATATATATCAGGGATAAGATGTTTGAATAAGAAATGTCTTTATATTTTGGTAAATGGGAAATTTGAGTAATATTAAAAATTCATCTAATATTAACCTTTGGTTTTGAAAATAAATTTTTTAATAGAAGACTGCTGTTAATTTGTCGTGTGTATATGTATATGTATGTATGTGTTTATATATATATATTATATATATGTATATATATATGTAATGTATATATATATATATATATATGTAATGTATATATATAGTGTGTGTAATATAGATATATATATATATATATACATATATATATATATGTATATATATATATATATATATTTATATATACGTATGTATATGAATATATATATGTATATATATATATGAATATATATATGTATATATATATGAATATATATATATATGTATATATATATGAATATATATATATATATATATATATTTAGATATATATATATTATACATTTTCATTGTATATATATATATATATTTATATATATGTATATATATATGAATATATATATATTATATATATATATATATAAGTATATATTATATATTTTCATTTTTCTCTTCAGTAAATATACCGAGATATGAAAATTTGAAAATATATAATTAGATAGATAGAGGATATTGATGTCGAATAGACAGTAGATAGATAGATCGATATAGATAGATAGACATAGATATAGATAGATAATTAGATAGAAAAATAGATAGATCGCCTTCTTTAATTAAAAGTACATTACCGAGAAGATATAATTCCAAGTGGAAATTTATACCTAACAAGCAAATATGAACACGGTGATTACATCGCTACCACTTTCATTACAGACTGTAATTACGCTCGAATTACAGCGAAACTACAGTGAAATTGAGAGTTATAACTCGAAGATATAACTTAACCCCAAGTTACAACCTAAAACCCTCTATAAGAGTTATGTAAGCTGAAGTTATAAGCCTTCTGGTCTTATAGTTCGCGGTTTCGTCACTAGGGGCGAAAGGAAAAGATAACTCGCGATAATTGCAATTTGCTGGCAACGACGAGACACCCAATCCCAGCTCGTATTTCAAGAAGCGACTCGAGTTGTAACTCGATCTGATTATGACAATCACGGCCGGATAAAGCGGCCGGGTGAGGCCTCATTAACCGGATAAATCATCCGGACCAGAAAGTGAATCTTTCTAATTTATAGCAATTGGGAGCCGTTCTAAAGATCGTTGGGAGGAACTAACAAACAATTTTGGTGGATGCATCCTGCATTTTGATCTCTCTCTCTCTCTCTCTCTCTCTCTCTCTCTCTCGCTCTCTCTCTCTCTCTCTCTGTTTCTTTAACTTGGCTTTCATTCTCTATTTCTTTTTCTAGTTTTTATTTTTTTTATGTCTATCTGTCATATATATATATATATATATACACATACATATAAATATAGAATATGTGTGTGTGTGTGGTGATGAAATTGCTAAAGACAGGCCTTTGTCCTGCAGTTGGCCAATTACAGCTGCATTTGTCGTTATATATGTTTGTAAACACAGATATATATATATATATATATATATATAATCTCGATTTGATTTCACCAGTTGTATTGAACCTTTAATTCAATACTTCTCCATTCATCATCACCAACTTCACGGTTCATAGTCCTCAGCCATTTAGGCCGGAGTCTTCTAACTCTTCTAGTGCCTTGTGGAGCCCAGCTGAACGTTTGGTGAACTAATCTCTCTTGGGGAGTGCGAAGAGCGTGCCCAAACCATCTCCATCTACCCCTCATCATGATCTCATCCACATATGGCACTCGAGTAATCTTTCTTATAGTTTCATTTCTAATCCTGTCCTGCCATTTAACTCCCAATATCCTTCTGAGGACTTTGTTCTCATATCTACAAAATCTGTTGGAGATTGTTTGATTGTCATACCATGACTCATGTCCATAGAGTAACGCCGATCTCACTAAACTGATTTATAGTGTAATTTTTATATGTAATTTCAGGCGATTCGATTTCCAAATTTTACTTCAACTAGCCATTGTCTGAATTGCTATTTTTCGATCTTCCATCAAACTCCAGTTCTAAAGACTGTATTGCAGAACATAGTTCATAAATACTTGATTCTACCTCATTAATCCTTTATCCTTCCAATGATATTTCATAATCCGTTTTCATCATCTGTCTTTCTTCTATTTATCTTCAGCCCAATCTCTTGTGATATTTCATGCATACTGCTAAGCAAGCTTTACAAGTCCTGCTGTTTTCTGCTAATAAGGACAGCGTTATCAGCATAATCTAGGTCAGCTAACTCCCTTTTACCAATCCAGTTCAATCCTTCTTCACCACCTACTACTATTCTATACATTACAAAATCCATGAGGAAGATAAACAACATAGGTGACAACACATTACCTTGGAATATATATATATATATATATATATATATATATCTTTCTGACTGGTGATATATTGGTATTTTAAAAATTAAATCTCTTATTTAGAAAATTTATTACTATAATTTTTATTTATGCTAAAAACTATCCAATTTGGATTAAATAAAATACTTCAAATAATGAAAATAAAAATTCTTAGAGATTCTATAATGAAAATCGACTGATTGAATTCATATTTTTTTTTTTTCATTTTCGGATATATTTGAAAGAATAAATTTGAATTTATTTAATAAGATAATCCAAAATTTTTATTTACAAGTGTATAAAAAATGAAAGATTTTTTTCTTAATTGAAGGAATCTGAAATCATTTGAAATATCAATTCAAAACCATGAGGTAAGAATAAATTTGAATTTATTTATTAAGATAATCCAAAATTTTTATTTACAAGTGTATAAAAAATTAAAGATTTTTTTTTTTAATTGAAGGAATCGGAAAAAATAAAATAAATAGAAAAGTCCTACTTAAGAACATTAAATGACACCCAACTTGAAGAAAAATAAAAAAGCATAAAAAATGACTTTTTTTTTTTTTTTTTTTTTTTTTTTACACCAATATATCAGTTTTGCAATAATAAAAAGAGACGTTACATAACAATCATGTTACACTCGCTATTACGACCTCATGATAACTGGCCGAGGCGTTTAGGCGTGACAGCATTTATTTCCATCCAGGGGGAGGACTGTAATTGGATACCTCTTCTCGAAAATATCCTGGAATTAGAGTGATTGGAAATTCTCGCCTCTCCGTCAGTCATGTCTGCACTCAAACGTTTTTGAACGAGAGAGGATGACCCCGAAATGGAGTTTCAATCAGCTGGGTTCTTGTTTTCGAATGTTTCTTCTTAGTTTCAATCAGCTGTTGTTTTCGATCGTTTCTTGTTAGTTTTAAATCAGCTGGGTTCTTGTTTTCGAACGTTTCTTGTTAGTTTCAAATCAGCTGTTGTTTTCGAACGTTTCTTGTTAGTTTCAATCAGCTGGGTTCTTGTTTTCGAACGTTTCTTGTTAGTTTCAATCAGCTGGGTTCTTGTTTTCGAACGTATCTTCTTAGTTTCAATCAGCTGTTGTTTTCGAAAGTTTCTTGTTAGTTTCAATCAGCTGGGTTCTTGTTTTCGAACGTTTCTTGTTAGTTTCAGTTACCTGGGTTCTTGTTTTCGAACGTTTCTTGATAGTTTCAATCAGCTTTTGTTTTCGAACGTTTCTTGTTAGTTTCAATCAACTGTAGTTTTCGAACGTTTCTTGTTATTTTCGATCAGCTGGGTTCTTGTTTTTGAACGTTTCGTGTTAGTTTCAAATCAGCTGGGTTCTTGTTTTCGAACGTTTCTTGTTAGTTTCAATCAGCTGTTGTTTTCGAACGTTTCTTGTTTCAATCAGCTTTTGTTTTCGAACGTTTCTTGTTAGTTTCAATCAGCTTTTGTTTTCGAACGTTTCTTGTTAGTTTCAATCAGCTATTGTTTTCGAACGTTTCTTGTTAGTTTCAATCAGCTGTTGTTTTCGAACGTTTCTTGTTTCAATCAGCTTTTGTTTTCGAACGTTTCTTGTTAGTTTCAATCAGCTTTTGTTTTTGAACGTTTCTTGTTTCAATCAGCTTTTGTTTTCGAACGTTTCTTGTTAGTTTCAATCAGCTGTTGTTTTCGAACGTTTCTTGTTTCAATCAGCTTTTGTTTTCGAACGTTTCTTGTTAGTTTCAATCAGCTTTTGTTTTTGAACGTTTCTTGTTTCAATCAGCTGTTGTTTTCGAACGTTTCTTGTTAGTTTCAATCAGCTTTTGTTTTTGAACGTTTCTTGTTAGTTTCAATCAGCTTTTGTTTTCGAACGTTTCTTGTTAGTTTCAATCAGCTATTGTTTTCGAACGTTTCTTGTTAGTTTCAATCAGCTGTTGTTTTCGAACGTTTCTTGTTTCAATCAGCTGTTGTTTTCGAACGTTTCTTGTTAGTTTCAATCAGCTGCTGTTTTCGAACGTTTCTTGTTAGTTTCAATCAGCTGTTGTTTTCGAATGTTTCTTGTTAGTTTCAATCAGCTGTTGTTTCCGAATGTTTCTTGTTAGTTTCAATCAGCTGTTGTTTTCGAATGTTTCTTGTTAGTTTCAATCAGCTGTTGTTTTCGAACGTTTCTTGTTAGTTTCAATCAGCTGTTGTTTTCGAACGTTTCTTGTTAGTTTCAATCAGCTGTTGTTTTCGAACGTTTCTTGTTTCAATCAGCTTTTGTTTTCGAACGTTTCTTGTTAGTTTCAATCAGCTTTTGTTTTCGAACGTTTCTTGTTTGTTTCAATCAGCTTTTGTTTTCGAACGTTTCTTGTTAGTTTCAATCAGCTATTGTTTTCGAACGTTTCTTGTTAGTTTCAATCAGCTGTTGTTTTCGAACGTTTCTTGTTTCAATCAGCTTTTGTTTTCGAACGTTTCTTGTTAGTTTCAATCAGCTGCTGTTTTCGAACGTTTCTTGTTAGTTTCAATCAGCTGTTGTTTTCGAACGTTTCTTGTTAGTTTCAATCAGCTGTTGTTTTCGAACGTTTCTTGTTAGTTTCAATCAGCTGTTGTTTTCGAACGTTTCTTGTTTCAATCAGCTTTTGTTTTCGAACGTTTCTTGTTAGTTTCAATCAGCTTTTGTTTTTGAACGTTTCTTGTTAGTTTCAATCAGCTGTTGTTTTCGAACGTTTCTTGTTAGTTTCAATCAGCTGTTGTTTCCGAATGTTTCTTGTTAGTTTCAATCAGCTGTTGTTTCCGAATGTTTCTTGTTAGTTTCAATCAGCTGTTGTTTTCGAACGTTTCTTGTTAGTTTCATCAGCTGTTGTTTTCGAACGTTTCTTGTTAGTTTCAATCAGCTGTTGTTTTCGAACGTTTCTTGTTTCAATCAGCTTTTGTTTTCGAACGTTTCTTGTTAGTTTCAATCAGCTTTTGTTTTTGAACGTTTCTTGTTAGTTTCAATCAGCTGTTGTTTTCGAACGTTTCTTGTTAGTTTCAATCAGCTTTTGTTTTCGAACGTTTCTTGTTAGTTTCAATCAGCTATTGTTTTCGAACGTTTCTTGTTAGTTTCAATCAGCTGTTGTTTTCGAACGTTTCTTGTTTCAATCAGCTTTTGTTTTCGAACGTTTCTTGTTAGTTTCAATCAGCTGTTGTTTTCGAACATTTCTTGTTAGTTTCAATCAGCTGGGTTCTTGTTTCCGAACGTTTCTTATTAGTTTCAATCAGCTGGGTTCTTGTTTTTGAACTTGTTAGTTTCAAATCAGCTGTTGTTTTCGAACGTTTCTTGTTAGTTTCAATCAGCTGGGTTCTTGTTTTCGAACGTTTCTTGTTAGTTTCAATCAGCTGGGTTCTTGTTTTCGAACGTTTCTTGTTAGTTTCAATCAGCTGGGTTCTTGTTTTCGAACTTGTTAGTTTCAAATCAGCTGTTGTTTTCGAACGTTTCTTGTTATTTTCAATCAGCTGGGTTCTTGTTTCCGAACGTTTCTTGTTAGTTTCAATCAGCTGGGTTCTTGTTTTCGAACTTGTTAGTTTCAAATCAGCTGTTGTTTTCGAACGTTTCTTGTTATTTTCAATCAGCTGGGTTCTTGTTTCCGAACGTTTCTTGTTAGTTTCAATCAGCTGGGTTCTTGTTTTCGAACTTGTTAGTTTCTAATCAGCTGTTGTTTTCGAACGTTTCTTGTTAGTTTCAATCAGCTGGGTTCTTGTTTTCGAACGTTTCTTGTTAGTTTCAATCATCTGGGTTCTTGTTTTCGAATGTTTCTAGTTAGTTTCAATCAGCTTGGCTCTTGTTTTCGAACGCATTCTTAATCATAACTGGTTTTGTTTTCAAGGGTTTTTTTGCTCATTATCGTTTTCTGAGCTCTTCAAAACGTATTTTTGATTAGCAATGTTTTATATATCGTCTATATATGTTATTAGATCTCAATTTTTTAATCTTGACTTATTTCTGTACGTATTCCTAATAATGAATGGTCTTGTTTTCGAACGTTTCTTGTTTATTCTGGTCCTCTGACCTCTTCAAAACGTAATTTTGATCAGGAATCTGGTATATATCTTTTATGTGTGGATTTTCAATTTAACATATTACCAATCATTAATACGGCATATTTTCAATAGTAAAGTACTTATTCTTTATCATAAATGAACACATTAAATGCTTCCACGTTTTTTTTTTCTCTTTGGGCATATTCTTGATGGTCAATATTTCGATGTTTTCATCAAGGCATATTCTCGAAGATCACGCTTGTGTATTGACCACTACCTCTTTATAATGTTCTTAAAAATGTAATCTGAAAAGGGAATGTCTTGTTGTTAATTATCACAGTATGTTCCAGAGTAACGAAAAGGCATTTCCGGTAAAAATAAATAAATGTGTATTTCCGGTCCTCCAAATATGTTCTTTTAAGTTTTGCGAGGAACATTCTTGATCGTCGGGTCGTGTTAGCGATGATCAAGGAGTATTCTTGATCATACTTTGTGTAATTAATACCTCAGTTAATAGCTTTGAAGGATCTAGAAGAAGTGGTGGTGTTTGATATCAGTCATTTAACATTTTCTTTTATATATTGCTTCAGATTGCGTTTGTCTGTCTGCTTATACAGTATATTTGTGTGTGTGTATATATTGTGTATATATTGTATATATATATATATATATATATATATATATATATATATATATATATATATATATATATATATATATAAATATATATAAATATATATATAATATATATATATATAATGTACATAATGAATAAATGATATATATACAGTGCATATATATATAGATGTTATATATATTGTACAATGCATATATATATATATATATATATATATATATATATATATATATATATATATATTTATATCTATCTATCTGTCTATATATCTATATATAAATCGTATGTGTATAGTAAGATAAGACGACCAGTGTCAACCCTTTAAATAATACAGTTACTGATAGAATAAATCATATATTTCTTGTTTACAATGAACTCCAATGATCCGTTTCGCTCATAATACCTCTCTTATAATTTCAATTTTCCCTGAAAGTTTGAATTAAAGTAACAAAAAAAAAGATTTAATTAATCCTTTTGATAACACCGATGATGATCTTCAACAACAACCATCTATTTGGCTCTCATCTTCCAGAACTCCTGGAAGCAACTGGAATCTTTGACGAGCTCCTGGAACAATATGAACTTCTTCAGCTAGTGTGATAACGTCCCTGACGTTTAAACGCCAGATTGGGGTTTGAGTCCCGCTCAAACTCGTTAGTTTCTTTGGTAGCTTCAACCTCGCTATCCTTGTGAGCTAAGGATGAGGTGGTTTAAGGGAGCCTATAGGTCTATCTGCTGAGTTATCAGCAGCCATTGCCTGGCCCTCCTTGGTCCTAGCTTTGGTGGAGAGGGGCCTTGGGCGCTGATCATATGTATATATAGCCAGTCTCTAGGGCATTGTCCTGCTTGCTAGGGCAGTGTCACTGTCCCTTGCCTCTGCAATTCATGAGTGGCCCTTCAAAGCATCTTGGCACCTTCTTTGAACCACTGGAAGGCTTAAAGAAGAGGTCTGGAACCAGGGAAAGTGGGTTTTTGTAGACTAAACTTGCTCAAAAGCCTCCTGGAACCTCCCTGTAAATTCAGAATCCTTAATAAAGGTATCAGGAAAAATCGGTAACATCATACTCACATTTTGCTCGTAGGGAGGATTCACACTATCTGTCCGGTGTCGGTTCGGTCCAGGTTTAGTTTAGGTACAGGGGCGTTCGCACTCTCGGTCCGGGTTTGGTTCAGGTTCAGTTTAGGTACAGGGGCGTTCGCACTCTCGGTCCGGGTTTGGTTCAGGTTCAGTTTAGGTACAGGGGCGTTCGCACTCTCGGTCCGGGTTTGGTTCAGGTTCAGTTTAGGTACAGGGGCGTTCGCACTCTCGGTCCAGGTTTGGTTCAGGTTCAGTTTAGGTACAGGGGCGTTCGCACTCTCGGTCCAGGTTTGGTTCAGGTTCAGTTTTTTCGCACTCTCGGTCCGGGTTTGGTTCAGGTTCAATTTAGGTACAGGGGCGTTCGCACTTTCGGTCCAGGTTTGGTTCAGGTTCAGTTTATGTACAGGGGCGTTCGCGCTCTCGGTCCAGGTTTGGTTCATGTTCAGTTTAGGTACAGGGGCGTTCGCACTTTCGGTCCAGGTTTGGTTCATGTTCAGTTTATGTACAGGGGCGTTCGCACTCTCGGTCCAGGTTTGATTTAGGTTCAGTTTAGGTACAGGGGCGTTCGCACTTTCGGTCCAGGTTTGGTTCATGTTCAGTTTAGGTACAGGGGCGTTCGCACTCTTGGTCCGGGTTTGGTTCAGGTTCAGTTTATGTACAGGGGCGTTCGCACTCTCGGTCCAGGTTTGGTTCAGGTTCAGTTTAGGTACAGGGGCGTTCGCACTTTTGGTCCAGGTTTGGTTCATGTTCAGTTTAGGTACAGGGGCGTTCGCACTCTCGGTCCAGGTTTGGTTCAGGTTCAGTTTATGTACAGGGGCGTTCGCACTCTCGGTCCAGGTTTGGTTCAGGTTCAGTTTAGGTACAGGGGCGTTCGCACTCTCGGTCCGGGTTTGGTTCAGGTTCAGTTTAGGTACAGGGGCGTTCTCACTCTCGGTCCAGGTTTGGTTCAGGTTCAGTTTAGGTACAGGGGCGTTCGCACTTTCGGTCCGGGTTTGGTTCATGTTCAGTTTAGGTACAGGGGCGTTCGCACTCTCTGTCCGGGTTTGGTTCAGGTTCAGTTTATGTACAGGGGCGTTCGCACTCTCGGTCCAGGTTTGGTTCAGGTTCAGTTTAGGTACAGGGGCGTTCGCACTCTCGGTCCGGGTTTGGTTCAGGTCCAGTTTAGGTACAGGGGCGTTCTCACTCTCGGTCCAGGTTTGGTTCAGGTTCAGTTTAGGTACAGGGGCGTTCGCACTCTCGGTCCAGGTTTGGTTCAGGTTCAGTTTTTACGCACTCTCGGTCCGGGTTTGGTTCAGGTTCAGTTTAGGTACAGGGGTGTTCGCACTCTCGGTCCAATCAGTGTCTTGGCAAAATTATAAATATAAGGAAAAAGCATAATTGTATAAAAATATTGTTCAGAGATTCTAGGAAATGTATTTACGTAGTAGACATTAGCCTGTTATTGTACACATCTATTTTTTTTTTTTTCTATCATGACCGTACCGTGACTGGAACGAGGCCGGAGCGAGACCGGAGAGATAATCAACCCTTAGTCGTTTCAAAAATCTTCCTGGCATCTTCTTGGAAACACCAGAAGCCCTAAATAAGAAGTCTGGAACTAGGAAAAGTTGATACACTCATGGAATCGTGGATTTCGACAGCCGTACCACATATGGGCATTCATATTTAAAGGTTGGGAGAGACCGTACTTGCTCTAAAGCCTCCTGGAACCTCCCTGGAAATCCAGAATCCTAAATAAAGGGGTCTGGAAGTTCAATACCGTCAAAATTACATTTCGCTGTTAAACGTTGGGAATGACCGTACTTGCTCCAAAGCCTCCTGGAACCTTCCTGGAAATCCAGAATCCTTAATAAAAGGTTCTGGAAATTCAATACCGTCATAATTACATTTTGCTCTTGAACTTTGGGAGAGCCCGTACTTGCTCCAAAGCCTCCTGGAACCTCCCTGGAAATCCAGAATCCTTAATAAATGGGTCTGGAAAAGTTAATACCGTCATGATAAATTTTTGTTCTTTAGCGTTGTGACACCGTACTTGCTCAAAAGCCTCCTGGAACCTCCCTGGAAATCCAGAATACTTAATAAAGGGGTCTGGAAGTTCAATACCGTCATAATTGCATTTCGCTGTTAAACGTTGGGAATGACTGTACTTGGTTAAAAGCCTCCTGGAACCTCCCTGGAAATCCAGAATCCTTAATAAAGGGTTCTGGAAATTCAATACCGTCAAAATTACTTTTCGCTCTTAAACTTTGGGAGAGACCGTACTTGTTCAAAAGCCTCCTGGAACCTCCCTGGAAATCCAGAATCCTTAATAAAGGGGTCTGGAAAAGCCAATGCAGTCATGGAATCGTGGCTTGGACGGCAGTATCCCGTATGCACATTACGTTCTTAAACTTTGGAAGAAACTAATTGCTCAAAAGTCACTAGAAACATTCCTGGAACCTCCAGAATCCTTAAATAAGGGGTCGGGAAAAGCCAATACCGTTATGGAATCGTCGGCTTTGATGGAATCAGCCCTTATAGGTCTTGTTAAGCCTTTCTTTCCCTTAAACCAAACATAGATGATTGAAATAACTAATTGTTCTGGAAATGATATATTCTGACCTGAATTCCTTCTCAATCCTTGAAAGGAACAGCAAACATTTTTTTCCAAATAATCGTAGTTCATCAGATATACTGGCCACCGCTGGAATATCCTTAGTATCCTACAAACCATTTGAACTGTTGTCCTTTCATTTCTCTGCACGCCTGGCTTTCCAGGAGGAGGAGGAGGGGGAGAGGGTAAAGAACTGGAATTACCAACAGCGTCCTGGAACCGTGAAGTATCATAACATTAGACCAAACCATTACTTGAGTTATAGCGTTCGCAGCAATTTCCATTTGATGTATTGCCTGTCATATCAAACTCCCCTCCCCCCCACCCTTCACCTCACGCACCCCAGACCCCCTAATCCCACCCCCATAGGGGGGGGGGCTGTCAGTGTACATCTTTATCCCAATTTACGACGATCAAGTATCAAAACGCTTTATCTATCCTGTTTGCAGTTCCGCCCGAGGCCCTTCTTGCATCCTGCTCAAATTGCATGTGCAAGCTGAACAGAATGAATTGCTCTCTCTCTCCCTCTCTCTCTCTCTCTCTCTCTCTCTCTCTCTCTCTCTCTCTCTCTCTCTCTCTCTCTCTCTCTCTCGTGTGTGTGTGGCTTTGCATGAATATGTCCACATTTAAGTGGGATGACTTGTTTAGTAAATACTCTCTCTCTCTCTCTCTCTCTCTCTCTCTCTCTCTCTCTCTCTCTCTCTCTCTCTCTCTCTCTCTCTCTCTCGTGTATATGCAGTTAATTTATGTTTGCTTTTTTCAATCTTTTTGTCATTCAGTTGGTAGTTTTATTTAGTTAACTAAAAATAATAATGATAATAATGATACTGATACTGATAATAATAATATTAATAATTATATCAATAGTAATAATAATAATAGTAGTATTTATTAAGAATAAGAATAAAGATAATTATACTAATAATGAGAATGAGAATGATAAATAAGAGTGAAAATAAAAGACAATGATAATGACAGTAAATGACAATGATAGTTGCAATAAATGGCAATGACAGTGGTAATACATGAAAATAAATGACAATGAAAATAAATGACAATGACCATGAAAATCAATGACAATGAAAGTAAATGACAACGAAAGTAAATGAACATGACAATGAAAATAAATGATAATGACAATGAAAATAAATGACAACAAATGCCAATGACAATAAATGACAATGAAAATAAATGACAATGGCAATGAAAGTAAATGAAAACAAACGCCAATGACAATAAATGAAAATGAAAAAAGAAATGACAACAAATACCAATAACAATAAATGACAATGACAATGTAAGTTCGTTAATTGTACTACTTACTAAACTTTAACTCACTAAAGATGTATTTTTTTGAAGGTTAAGAAATGAAATACACAAAAGCCAGCATGACTTTAAATGTATGTTCAAAAAGACGAGAAATAACCTAAATATACTAGAAAAATAACACTTTGAAATGTGTATTTAGGTTGAAAAAAAGGCCTGAATATGCACAAAAATAACAATATTTAAGATGTGTATTTAGGTCTAGAAATGACATAAATATACACAAAAATAACTTTATATCAAATGTGTGTTTAGGTCTAGAAATGGCCTAAATAGTCACAAAAATAACACTTATTTAAAATGTGTATTTAGGTCTAGAAATGACATAAATATACACAAAAATAACGCTTTATTGAAGATTTGTATTTAGGTCTAGAAATGGCCTAAATATACACTTAATTCAAGATGTGTATTTAGGTCCAGGAATAACCAAAATATACAATTAAAAACTCGCAAAACTTAATTGAAATGTATATTAAAAAGGTAAAAAAGAAAAAAATTGATTAAAATACATAATCAAAGGTTCAATAATGCGCAAAAAAAAAAAAAAAAAAAAAAGATTAAACGCACAAACCCAAATTAAACTTCATAAAAAAATTATGAATAAACGGAAATATACAAAAAAAAAAAAACTTCAGAAATGTATATTCACAAAGTATATAAATAAACACACTTAATTTAAAATATACAGTACATTAAAATATTCAACCTAATTATCAACAGAAAAAGCAAACTGAAATATACAAAAAAAAAAAACTTCAGAAATGTATATTCACAAAGCATATAAATAAACACACTTAATTTAAAATATACAGTACATTAAAATATTCAACCTAATTATCAACAGAAAAAACAAACTGAAATAAACATTAAAAAAAAAATCGAGACCCAACGGAAATATAATCTATTGAAAACATCCATCTCCCGAGAATCGAATTGAAGTCTGTTGCAACTAGTTTCTATTCTCCTTTCCTCTCTTAATAATAGTTTTTATCCAGCAAGCAATTGCAACTCTGGCTCGCTTCAATCGCCTCCTCCTACGCCATCAGCTTGGAGGGACTTGATACGTTTTAACTCTTCAGTAAAACTGTTAAGTAATTCATGTTCCTTTACTTTATTTCGAGGTGCGTTCACGTCTGAGATGGGGGAAGGGGGGGGAGGTTGGTCTCGGTTGGGGAGGGGGGGGTAGTCAAGATTGGAAGGAGGGGGGGAAGAGAGGGAGAGAGGCAGCTGTGTTTGGAAAAATCTTTGTTTGGAGAATATATTCAACTATAATTTCTCTTAGACTTTGTGTGTTTTTTTTTTTTATCATCTTTACTTTTAGTTTTTGAAAAAAAATGTATAACACAAGTGAAAGTTATGATTTGATTAAAAAAAAAAGAAAAACAATTGCACGCGTGCTCGCACACACACACACACACACACACATATATATGTATATATATATATATATGTTTGTATATAACATAAATGCGGCCGTTTCTAGTCCACTGCCGGCCAAATCCCTCAGACATGTCCTTAGCCATATCAGGAGTTTTTGGCCATTTCATTACCATGCTGGCCACGAGAATCGGCGTTGGTGGGAGAATTTGGTCTGATCAATGACAGCAAACCAACCTAATATGGGTGGCCCTGACTAGTACAGCCTTTCTGATTATGGCGATACGCAAACCTTTTCACCACGTTAAGGTATCCCCACTCGGAGAGAGGGATATACTGTATATATATATATATATATATATATATATATATATATATATATATATATATATATATATACATTATATATATATACACATATATATATATAATAATTTTAAAAACAGATTATTTTCCTATTTTCAAATATGCCGCACCTACTCTCAATTGAATTCACTTTGCCATGGGATATCAGGCCAGAAGGGCGAGACGCGGGCCAAGGATTCGAACCTGTGACCTATAGAAGTAGGGATAAACTTTACTCGTGATGTTTTCGTTTTATGCTTCGAGATGGCTTTCTTCAGTAAGCCTCATAGCTATCTGCATTTCTTACTATAGTCCATTTCTTTTAGCGAGGCAGATTTGCACCGACTCGCAACGGTGCCCTTTTAGCTCGGAAAAGTTTCCTGATCGCTGATTGGTTAGAATGATCTTGTCCAACCAGTCAGCGATCAAGAAACTTTTCCGAGCTAAAAGGGCACCGCTGCGAGTCGGTGCAAATATGTCTCGCTAAAAGAAATTGACTATAGCGTTTGTATTGTACTTGTTAATAATGATGATAATAATGATAATTATGACATTATTATTATTATTATTATTATTATTATTATTATTATTATTATTATTATTATTATTATTATTATTATTAGTTAATCTTTTCTGCATATCCAGCTAGTTGCAATTGAAATTTTTAATAATGATAACAACTAGAGGAGCAGTCAGTAGAGTGCAGACCTCCGCCATGGCAGCTTATTTCTCGACCTCGACCTTGACCTTGCCCTTTGACCTTGACATGTATTAATTGGCATGAATTTTCATACGCTTAAATATGAGCCAAGTTTGAAGTCTCTGTGACAACGATGTCAAAACTTATGACTGATTATGTGAACTGGACATTTTGCTTAAGTGACCTTGGCCTTTGACCTTGACCTTCCAAAATTTAATAATTTTCAGCTCTTTACATAACTGGTAATCCCTGCAAGTTTCATTACTCTACGATTAAAATTGTGGTTAGGAAGATGTTCACAAACAAACAAACACACACACATACACACACACACACACACACTAACAAGGCCGAAAACATAACATCATCCGAACTTCGTAGGCGGAAGTAATTGTTATTATTATTATTATTATTATTATTACGATTATTATTATTATTATTATTATTATTATTATTATTATTATTATTATTATTACTCTCTAAGCCACAACCTTAGTTGGAAAAGCAGGATGCTCTAAGCCCAGTGGCCCCAACAGGGAAAATAGCCCAGTGAGGAAAGGAAACAAGAAAAAAATAAAATATTTTAAGAGTAACGTCATCATAACATCTCCCATATAAACTATAATTTTTTTTAACAAAACAAGAGGAAGAGAAATAGGATAGAATAGTGTGCCCGAGTGTAGCCTCAAGCAAGAGAACTCTATCTGTAGTTGTTAATAACGATAATAACAATCATAATTATCATTACTCTAATGATAATATCCCTTACGTAAATACCGAGGTATTAATCATGAAATCTTAAAACCTATTTCCAAGAAGGATAAATATTAAAGAAGCATTTACGTGCATGCTCTCTCAGGCGTAAACACAAGAAAACATCGCAATCTATTCATTAAACTCATTAAAAACCTTCCTTCATTATACATTAGTGAAGAAACTGCATGAATCCTACCTAATGTAATTTAGTAAGGTAACATTATAAGCATAATTGAAGTCTAAATACAAGAACTGTTTAGATTTATAGAATAATTATTGATGCATACTTTTAATCTATCACAGGATATGGGTTTGCGGGGGAGGGGGGGGGGTGTTAAGTAATTGCTGGTTATGCACTGTAGATATTAGCAGTCGCCATTTTGCATTTCGTGTTTTATTGGAGTTGTGGTTATAGTGAAGGGTGAGATGTATGAATGTATTAGTCGACATTCTGAACTGTTTTAGGGACATTGGTAGGTCAGAGAGATTTAGAGGTTGTTGTTGTTGTTGTTGTTAGTATTATTATTATTATTATTATTATTATTATTATTATTATTATTGTTGTTGTTATTGCTATTGCTATTATTATTAATATTACTACTACTACTACTATTATTTTTATTATTATTATTATTATTTTTGTTGTTGTTGTTGTTGTTATTATTTATCATTCATTATTTATTATTATTATTATTATTATTATTATTATTATTGTTGTTGTTGTTGTTAGTACTATTATTATTACTATTGCCATTATTTATTATCATTACTATTATTATTATTTATCTTTTATCGTTCATTATTCATTATTATTATTATTATTATTATTATTATTATTATTATTATTATTATTATCATTATTATTATCAATAGCTACAACGCTAGTTAGTAAAGCAGGATGCCATACGCCCTACAAGGGCTCCAACAGGGAAAAATAGCCCAATGAGGAAAAAAATGAAGAAATAAACTTCACGAGAAGCAATGAATAGTTAATATAAACGTATTTTACGTTAAAACAACTTTATAATAGATCTGTCATATATAAACTATGAAGAGAGACTCATGTCAGACTGTTCAACAGAAAAACATTCGCTGCAAGTTTGAACTTTTGAAGTTTTAAAGGTTTAAAGGCCGCTCGTGAATGGCAGAAGGCAAGGGACAGTGGCATTGCTCTGTCAAGCAGGACAATGCCCTAGAGACTGGGGCCCTTGCTTTTCCAACTACAGTTGTAGCTTGGCTAGTAATAATAATAATAATAATAATAATAATAATAATGATAATAATGATGATAATAATATTAATAATAATAATAATATAATAATGATAATAATATTAATAATAATAATGATAATAATAATATTAATAACAATAATAATAATAATAATGATAATAATAATACTAATAATAATAATAATAATAATAGATAATGATGATGATATGATCAGCGCCCAAACTCCATCTCCACCCAAGCTAGGACCAAGGAGGGCCAGGCAATGGCCGTTGATGACTCAACAGATAGACCTATAGGCTCCCTCAAACCCCATATCCTTAGCTCACAAAGATGTCGAGGTTGCAGCGACCAAAGAAACTAGCGAGTCTGAGCGGGACTGACATTCACCAGTCAGGGACGTTACCGCATCGGCCACCACAACCTTTTCCGATTCAAGTGCCCCGATTAGGAAGATCATTCCACAGCTTGGTCATAGCTGGAATAAAACTTGTAGAATGTTATGTGATCTTTATTCTTATAAAGGAAAAGGAATGACTGATAGAATTAACTGAGAACTTTATAAATATGTCAAGGTATTTAGTTATTATTAAAAGCAATACATACACTGTTAAAAACGGATATATTGACGTAAAAGAGTGATATTACGGTCCCCAACCCGTAAAAGATAATAACATATTAGGGTAAAAATTACGGTCGCCTGTATTTTACTGAAATACGGCTGAGAAAAGCATATTTTTTAGACGGAGAATTTCCCAATAAAATTACTAATTTTTTTTAACAGAATGTATTAACTGGAGAAAGATTCTCGAAAATTTTATATATATATATATATATATATATATATATATATATATATATATATATATTGATCATGCTGATATATATATATATATATATATATATATATATATATATATATATATATATATATATATATATGTATATATATATATATATATATATATATATATATATATATATATATATATGTATATATATGTATATATATATATATATATATCTATCTATATATATATATATATATATATATATATATATATATATATATATATATATATATATATATATATATAATAAAGCCACCAATAAATAAGTAATACCAAAAAAAAAAGTTTTATCAAAATATTTTGAAGATGAAAAAAATAGGCCCCATATTAATATATTTTTACTTCAATAATATTTCTATACTTAATTTTCCAGCTTAAATAAGACGAGTTTTTCCCCTATTTGATTATTTTTCCAGTTTAAATACTCGGTTAATTATAAACCCGTCAGTGTTCATGATTATTTCAAACACGCTCATCTTTCGTGTCTGAGACCTGTCTACTTTCCAATCAGAGTTGCCATGTATCGATTTCTTTTTTTCATTTTCTGGTTTTATAGATTTGCAATTAATAAGTAATTAACGTAATTATTACCTCCGTTTATTAGGTTTTCATATCGTAATTACTTTTGTCATGGAAATTATATGATACTGAAGAGGTATGTGATAAAATATTATGGGTTTTAGAGTCGCTTCAGGTGATGGCAAGAGCGAAGTGGATATCGCTTTGCGATTTTATGTCTTAATATTTTATATATAATTTATTATTTAGGAAATACATATAACGATGCAGAATAAGTTTTTTATATTATATATGTAAAATTTATATATCGTTAAATAACGATACTTATGTAAATATCAACCACAATGTCATTTAATATTAAATGTCTACCTTTGGGAATATATATCCACTGGAAATTCAGTTATGATAAATGCTTCTGGTTGGGCAAGGATTCGAACCTAGGCCTCTGAGTCGATTAGTGAAGTGTTACCTGCAGGAATTGGTTTGGCTTAAGTCATAGGTTTGAATCCTTGCCAGCCAGAAGCACTTACGAAGGAATTCGATATTAAATGCCATTGTGGTTTATATGTACATTAATTAAAATCACAAGTCTTAGTGATATATATATATATATATATATATATATATATATATATATATATATATATATATATATGTATATGTATATATATATATATATATATGCATGTATATATATGTATATATATTTATATGTATATACATATGTATATACACACACACACACATATATATATATATATATATATGTATGTATATATATATGTATATATATATATATATATATATATATATATGTATGTATATATATATGTATATATGTATATAT
>NC_090758.1:72992599-73000099 GCF_036898095.1 Palaemon carinicauda
GCGAAATTATGGAAAAGTCTTTTCGAAATTTAAAATTTCTCTATTTTGATTTATCAGAAAAAAATATTCTAATCCTTATATAGAAGATATAGGATTATATATTGTTTGATTGATATTATTAATTTATCATCATTAAGGAAATGTAGGAAATGTATTATCAAAATGATAGATTTAGACTCTGCCACTCTTTCGCCAAAATATCAAATGATATTTTAATCTTATATATCCCCATTCTAAATATTCAGATATACATAGTATCTTATGAACAATGAGAGAGAGAGAGAGAGAGAGAGAGAGAGAGAGAGAGAGAGAGAGAGAAAACACAACCATTTGTCTTGTACATATGTCAGAATAATATGAAATACAATTGACGATCACTAGGAGGGACTGTACATATATTATATCCGATCTTGGCAACGCCAAGTCGATCTGAATAAATCACTCAGTGGTCAGTTTCACTTTGGACTCACGACAGAAACAACACCTGTGTATTGTCCTCATCAATATTCGCATTAGCTCATTTTGCTTTCGTCTGTATCGTGCTGCAATATAACAGTTTTGTCTATTGCCATTCTTTCATTACTTTCACTTCTTACCAGTATTTGTTTGATGCACCATTCATGATACTAAGTCGTATTTATAACTTTCATTACCTCTTGAGATACCATCGAGTAAGTCACTGTCTAAAGCACTTTCAGTCTTAAGAGATTCTTCAAGTCGAAGCACACACTATAAGTCTCGTCTGGGAGCCTGAGCTTCAACCAAATTGTTCTAGAACGCCTGTGGCCGGAGCTCACATGAGAAACTTGCCGTCATCTGAAGGACCTATGCAGGGGACTTTCTCTTGTGAGATGGTCAGATCACGATTAATAAGACATTTCTATAGATTGAGACCCTCTGCTCTTTATAGCTAGCCAACCTTCCGAAAGAGGATTATTCTAATTTGAAGACGTCGAAGCTCGTGTTGATAAACGTCAAGTCTCGAAGACACTGAAAAAGTTGAGACTCCAGTGAAGAGACTGTGGCCTCTGCTTCTGTCCAGTATCCTAATGGCTCTAGATTGTGTCACCCCACATAGCTCCAGTGATTCCGCAAAGACTGCTTAATGGCCAGACCACCTTTCTGTCCTGTTTCCATTTCTTCGTGCTTCTATGTTCAGTATCCTCATGGCTCTAGTCTGCGTCACCCCTAGATAGCTCCAGTGGTTCCGCGAAGACTGCTTAATGGCCACACCACCTTACGGTCCTGATTCATATTCATCGTGCTTCTTTGTTCAGTTTCCTCGTGGCTCAAGGCTATGTCCCCTTACACAGCTCCAGTGATTCCGTGAAGACTGCCTAACGACCAGACCACATTTGGGTCCTGATTCCTCATGCTTCTCTGTTAAGTAACCTCCCGGCTAGGGCTTCGGCTGCCCAAGGGACATGGCCCCGTTGATTCTATTATTTCCTCCACCTTCAGGATGCTATGAATGGTTCCCAAGGATGCGTTGGAACTCGTCTCTGTAAGGAGAGTAGCAACGCAGAAGGCGGGCGCTGTACTAGTGAGGCAGCGACGGGATGGGTATTCGAGGGAAGTCTTTGTTCTTCAGGAGGGCAGCGACGCTGACCGAGGCTTCCAGGAGGGCCTTGCCGGAGGATATGACCTTCGTGCACTCGACGTCCCTCTTCAGCTCTTCCATGTCCCGTTTAAGTTTCGCTCTTCTGTTCTGGAACCAAGTGATTACCTGCAGGAGAAAAAGGGACAATGTTGTTAGGATAACAGTTTATTTCTCAAATAACAAAGTACCCCACAATTCTTCTCTCCCTGCAAATACTCCATTACTACCCCAGCTACCTAAAATTATCCCCCACCCGCCGAAAATAATATTCACAGGTTCCATACCCCCAAAAGAGTAATTAAGAGTATTATTTGACTTGGCATGGTGCAGCCTGGGGCAAGGGAGGCTCTAGGGCTTCCTCTACCTTTGATCAGCCGCCAAGTGAATGAAAATAATTTATATACAGCAAACAATAACAACATATTCCTTAGCAAAATATTCCCAAACAGAGGTGTCACTTTTAAAAGCACTTGCAGAAATCTACCAAGACAGATTGGAAAAAAGGTTAAAAATATATTATTCTTAAATGGACTTCCAGGAATCTACCAAGATAAATAAAAAATAAAATAAAGATGTGACTTTTTAAAAGCACTTTCATAAAAGACACTTCTTTGGAAGCTCTTCCAGAAATCCATCAAGACAAATTGAAAAAAGGTTACAAAAATGTCGCTTTTTAAAAGCTCTTCCAGAAATCTACCAAGACAACAGGAAAAAAGTTGCAAAAATGTCGCTATTTAAAAGCTCTTCCAGAAATCTACCAAGACAAATTGAAAAAAAAAAATTGCAAAAATTTCCCTTTTTAAAAGCACTTAGAGAAATCTACCAAGACAAATTGAAAAAAGTTGCAAACATTTCATTATTAAAAGCATTTCCAAAAATCTAGCAATACAATTGAAAAAAAAAAGCCTCCAAACTTGAATTAATAGACATTTCTAGAGTATTAAAAAAGGTAAACTGCCTGTAAGAGAGGCGTAGACCACACCCCTCAGTCACCCCTCAGTAAGTCTTAAAGATCCAATTACATCTCCACTGGAGTCCCACCTCCCCTCTAACGACCAATTAGAGACATTACCTCAAACCCGAAAGCTAGAGTTAAGTTTGTAAATCCTGTGATTATGGGAATGCTTTATGGGAGACATTATGGGTATTTTTATGGGGATTCATCAGGCCCCATGAAAAAAAGATTTTTTTTTTTGCCCCGTGCAGAACAATCACGTTTAGGTCTTGTATCGTTTCAATAATTGCGCAGTTGAAGACCGCAGTTTGCGCGATCCGGGAAATTTGCGCGTTCCGGGAAATAGATGCGCGCGTCATTTTCTCTCTTTTCGTAGATTTTGATTTAAATTTAATTGAAGGTGGATAGAAAATTAACAATTGAAACGATGGAATTTGAGGAATTAATGTTTTTATATTTAGAAAATTTGGATAGAAAATTGATAGGAAATTAACAATTGAAACGATGGAATTTGAGGAATTCATATTTTTATATTTACTTTGAAAATTTGGATAGGAAATTAATAGAAAATTAACAATTGAAACGATGGAATTTGAGGAATTAATGTTTTTATATTTACTTTGTAAATTTGGATAGAAATTTTATAGAAAATTAACACATGAAACGATGGAATTTGAGGAATTCATATTTTTATATTTACATTGAAAATTTGGATAGAATATTGATAGAAAATTAACAATTGAAACGATGGAATTTGAGGAATTAATGTTTTTATATTTACATTGAAAATTTGGATAGAATATTGATAGAAAATTAACAATTGAAACGATGGAATTTAAGGAATTAATGTTTTTATATATACTTTGAAAATTTTGATAGAAATTTTATAGAAAATTAACAATTGAAACGATGGAATTTGAGGAATTCATATTTTTATATTTACTTTGAAAATTTGGATAGAAAATTTATAGAAAATTAACAATTGAAACGATGGAATTTGAGGAATTTATATTTTTATATTTACTTTGAAAATTTGGATAGAAATTTTATAGAAAATTAACAATTGAAACGATGGAATTTGAGGAATTCATATTTTTATATTTACATTGAAAATTTGGATAGAAATTTTATAGAAAATTAACAATTGAAACGATGGAATTTGAGGAATTAATGTTTTTATATTTACTTTGAAAATTTGGATAGAAAATTTATAGAAAATTAACAATTGAAACGATGGAATTTGAGGAATTCATATATATTTACTTTGAAAATTTGGATACAAAATTGATAGAATATTAACAATTGAAACGATGGATTTTGAGGAATTCATATATATTTACTTTGAAAATTTGGATACAAAATTTATAGAAAATTAACAATTGAAACGATGGAATTTGAGGAATTAATATTTTTATATTTACTTTGAAAATTTGCATAGAAAATTGATAGAAAATTAACAATTGAAACGATGGAATTTGAGGAATTCATATATATTTACTTTGAAAATTTGGATAGAAATTTTATAGAAAATTAACAATTGAAACGATGGAATTTGAGGAATTCATATTTTTATATATACGTTGAAAATTTGGATACAAAATTTATAGAAAATTAACAATTGAAACGATGGAATTTGAGGAATTAATGTTTTTATATTTACATTGAAAATTTGGATAGAATATTGATAGAAAATTAACAATTGAAACGATGGAATTTGAGGAATTAATGTTTTTATATTTACATTGAAAATTTGGATAGAATATTGATAGAAAATTAACAATTGAAACGATGGAATTTAAGGAATTAATGTTTTTATATATACTTTGAAAATTTTGATAGAAATTTTATAGAAAATTAACAATTGAAACGATGGAATTTGAGGAATTCATATTTTTATATTTACTTTGAAAATTTGGATAGAAAATTTATAGAAAATTAACAATTGAAACGATGGAATTTGAGGAATTCATATTTTTATATTTACTTTGAAAATTTGGATAGAATATTGATGGAAAATTAACAATTGAAACGATGGAATTTGATGAATTAATGTTTTTATATTTACATTGAAAATTTGGATAGAATATTGATAGAAAATTAACAATTGAAACGATGGAATTTAAGGAATTAATGTTTTTATATATACTTTGAAAATTTTGATAGAAATTTTATAGAAAATTAACAATTGAAACGATGGAATTTGAGGAATTCATATTTTTATATTTACTTTGAAAATTTGGATAGAAAATTTATAGAAAATTAACAATTGAAACGATGGAATTTGAGGAATTCATATTTTTATATTTACTTTGAAAATTTGGATAGAAAATTGATAGAAAATTAACAATTGAAACGATGGAATTTGAGGAATTCATATATATTTACTTTGAAAATTTGGATAGAAAATTGATAGAAAATTAACAATTGAAACGATGGAATTTGAGGAATTCATATTTTTATATTTACTTTGAAAATTTGGATAGAATATTGATGGAAAATTAACAATTGAAACGATGGAATTTGATGAATTAATGTTTTTATATTTACATTGAAAATTTGGATAGAATATTGATAGAAAATTAACAATTGAAACGATGGAATTTAAGGAATTAATGTTTTTATATATACTTTGAAAATTTGGATAGAAATTTTATAGAAAATTAACAATTGAAACGATGGAATTTGAGGAATTCATATTTTTATATATACGTTGAAAATTTGGATACAAAATTTATAGAAAATTAACAATTGAAACGATGGAATTTGAGGAATTAATGTTTTTATATTTACATTGAAAATTTGGATAGAATATTGATAGAAAATTAACAATTGAAACGATGGAATTTAAGGAATTAATGTTTTTATATATACTTTGAAAATTTGGATAGAAATTTTATAGAAAATTAACAATTGAAACGATGGAATTTGAGGAATTCATATTTTTATATATACGTTGAAAATTTGGATACAAAATTTATAGAAAATTAACAATTGAAACGATGGAATTTGAGGAATTAATGTTTTTATATTTACATTGAAAATTTGGATAGAATATTGATAGAAAATTAACAATTGAAACGATGGAATTTGAGGAATTAATGTTTTTATATTTACATTGAAAATTTGGATAGAATATTGATAGAAAATTAACAATTGAAACGATGGAATTTAAGGAATTAATGTTTTTATATATACTTTGAAAATTTTGATAGAAATTTTATAGAAAATTAACAATTGAAACGATGGAATTTGAGGAATTCATATTTTTATATTTACTTTGAAAATTTGGATAGAAAATTTATAGAAAATTAACAATTGAAACGATGGAATTTGAGGAATTCATATTTTTATATTTACTTTGAAAATTTGGATAGAAAATTGATAGAAAATTAACAATTGAAACGATGGAATTTGAGGAATTCATATATATTTACTTTGAAAATTTGGATAGAAAATTGATAGAAAATTAACAATTGAAACGATGGAATTTGAGGAATTCATATTTTTATATTTACTTTGAAAATTTGGATAGAATATTGATGGAAAATTAACAATTGAAACGATGGAATTTGATGAATTAATGTTTTTATATTTACATTGAAAATTTGGATAGAATATTGATAGAAAATTAACAATTGAAACGATGGAATTTAAGGAATTAATGTTTTTATATATACTTTGAAAATTTGGATAGAAATTTTATAGAAAATTAACAATTGAAACGATGGAATTTTAGGAATCAATATTTTTATATTTATTTTGAAAATTTGGATAGAAAATTGATAGAAAATTAACAATTGAAACGATGGAATTTCAGGAATCAATATTTTTATATTTATTTTGAAAATTTGGATAGAAAATTAATAGAAAATTAACAGTTGAAACGATGGAATTTGAGGAATTAATGTTTTTATATTTTGAAAATTTGGATAGAAAATTGATAGGAAAGTAACAATTGAAACGATGGAATTTGAGGAATTAATGTTTTTATATTTACTTTGAAAATTTGGATAGAAATTTTATAGAAAATTAACAATTGAAACGATGGAATCTGAGGAATTCATATTTTTATATATACTTTGAAAATTTGGATAAAAAATTTATAGAAAATTAACATTTGAAACGATGGAATTTGAGGAATTAATGTTTTTATATTTACGTTGAAAATTTGTATAGAAAATTTATAAAAAATTAACACGTGAAACTAAGGAATTTAAGGAATAAATGTTAAAGATAATTCTGTCATAAATTGAATTAAAAGTTGATTTGCGACATTATTATATCAGCGGAAGAGAATCAATATTTTTTTTTTTTAATTATGCCATTAATATATAGTTGCAATACAATATAGGTTGATGCTAATAATGAGAATACAGAAGTCGGTGATAATATTGGTAATAATATTGTTATCGATAATTAGTTGTTAAGATGATGATAATAATGATAATAATATTAATGATAATAATAGTAATAATAATAATAAATTTTGAAGATAAGAATTATGCTAATGGTATTAATAAGGACTTATTATTATTATTATTATTATTATTATTATTATTATTATTATTATTATTGTTGTTGTTATATAATTATTGTTATTTTTTCATTATAATTATTATTATTAACAACAAAAACAAACACTGACAAAAGCTAATCTAAGTCCACAATATCACAAACACCTCTTTAATATTCAAATAGACTATTTTTAACATTTTTAACATTTAACAATCAAAAACAAACAAGCTATCACCACAACCCTTAGCACAACCACACTAAACATGTATTATTAATCAAAGCCACAAATCACTAATTAATAACTAATATCTAACACTTTAAAAAAAGGCCGCGTTCATAAGGCCCTAAAACTTGCATCACTAATCAAAGCCACAAATCACTAATTAATAACTAATATCTAACACTTTAGAAAAAGGCCACGTTCAAAAGG
>NC_090758.1:73002599-73007599 GCF_036898095.1 Palaemon carinicauda
AACTTGCAGGGATTAAATATTATGTAAAAAGCTGGAAATTATTAAATTTTAGAAGGTCAAGGTCAAATGTCAAGGTCACGGTCACGCAAAATGTACAATCACGTAATCAGCTGTAAGTTTGGACATCGTTGTCACAGAGACTTCAAACTTGGTTCATATTTGAGCGTATGAAAATTCACGCCAAATAATACATGTGAAGGTCAAAGGTCAAGGTCGAGAAAGAAGCTGTCGCGGCGGAGGTCTGCACTCTTAGTTTCAATTGATTTGTCAAAGAAAAACTGGTTTTGAATATAATTTTAAGCTTTGATACTTCCTTCATTAACTTGGTCTTTTGCATAAATAACTTCATTTTACGATCAGATTTATATATATCACGTAACAAAACTCGTGTCTACAATATTCATTAGATATAGTCTGTCAGTAAGTAAACCTTCAGACATTTAATAAATCTTTTAAGTGAAATGAAAATTATTTGTTTTCCTAAATTTTATTAATTTCTTCAGTTTTCATTTTCTTTAGTAGCTATGCCAGTTTCCCCCCCATGAAATGAATATTAATGAATAAACCTGAATTTTATCTAGTTCATATAAAGTATCTTTTTTTTTTCATGATTTAATTATTCATTATCCAATTAACTGTATACATTGCCATCGGACAAGATTAAACTTTTGTTTACAAGACCACGCTCTCCATATACTGCCAAATTATGCAAAGCCATAGTTTTTCTCTCTTATGGCTGGTGTATCTGGAGTAGATAGGGTTAGGAACGAAGTGGTGAGGGTGAGAACGGGTGTAAGAAATGGGTTAGCAGCTAAAGTGGATATGAATGTGTTGAGGTGGTTTGGCCTTGTTGGGAGAATGGAAAATGGCTGTCTGCTAAAGAAGGTGATGAATGCAAGAGTTGATGGGAGAAGTACAAGAGAAAGGCCAAGGTTTGGGTGGATGGATGGAGTGAAGAAAGCTCTGGGTGATAGGAGGATAGATGTGAGAGAGGCAAGAGAGCGTGCTAGAAATAGGAATGAATGGCGAGCGATTGTGACGCAGTTCCGGTAGGCCCTGTTGCTTCCTCCGGTCGCCTTGGATGATCGCGGAGGTAGCAGCTGTAGGGGATTCAGCATTATAAAGCTTCATCTGTGGTGGATAACGGGGGACGGTGGGCTGTGGCACCCCTAGCAGTACCAGCCGAACTCGGTTGAGTCCCTTGTCAGGCTGGGAGGAACGTAGAGAGGAGAGGTCCCCTTTTCTGTTTCATTTATTTGATGTCGGCTACCCCCCAAAATTGGGGAAAGTTCCTTGGTATATGTATGTACCGTTTCATCATTTAAAACAATTCGTGATACTTTTGATATATATATTAAAAATATATGCTAAATTAAAAATGGGGTAGTTACTCAGGTGTCCATAAACTATACAATTCACAAATAATGACAATTTTGAGTAATTGCTCCATTTTTTTATATAGTCTATATTTTGAATAAATATCAGATGTACGCTGGCATCACGAACTTCATTTTGGGTGACACTAAAGTCCATTTCTTTTAGCGAGGCAGATTTGCACAGACTCGCAGCGGTGCCCTTTTAGCTCGGAAAGGTTTCCTGATCGCTGATTGGTTGGACAAGATAATTCTAACCAATCAGCGATCAGGAAACTTTTCCGAGCTAATAGGGCACCGTTGCGAGTCGGTGCAAATATGCCTCGCTAAAAGAAATGGAGTATAGTGTGGACCTCTGGATTCTGTTCCCCGAACAGAAGCGATGTGTATCTCGAGGTGGAAGAGAAGATTTTGATAATTGAGTGTCAACGTTTGATAGTGGAAAATGAACAACTTAACTTCCTGATAGTGGAATTTGATAGTGGATCGCTAGTTGATGGTAGGAAGGGATTATTTGACAGTCGGTTATTATTGATAATTTAATTATTTACAAAGTAAATAACCGTTAATGCAGTGAGTATTTTTATACATATATTTTTATTTCATGCATAAATAAAATTACTTATTATTATTATTGCTAGCCAAGCTACAACCCTAGTTGGAAAAGCAAGATGCTATAAGCCCAAGGGCTCCAACAGGGAAAAATAGCCCAGGAAATAAATAAATTATGAGAATGAATTAACAGTATATCTTTCTGAAAACAGTAACAGCGTCAAAACAGATATGTCATATATAAACTACTAAAAGACTCTTGTCAGCCTGGTCAACATAAAAACATTTGCTCAAACATTGAACTTTTGAAGTTTCTGACGTACAGTAGGACACAGGAATCCCTGGTACACCTTGCTCCGAAACAGTGTACCCTGCGACACCCTTACTTCGCGCCGAGTAACCAGATAGGGTAGGGAGAGATGACCGAGGTGGTGGGCGTGGGAATCACAGGAACTCTCCACAGTATGGGTGTGGCTGGGTGTACTTCAGAGCGAGGTTTACCAGGAATTCCTGCGTCCAACTGTACTTTAAGTGATATGTATATTTACGCATCAAATAAGAATATATATATATATATATATATATATATGTATAAAGAAATGGATAAATCTATAGTCAATTCTTTTTAGTGAGGCAGATTTGCACAGACTCGCAGAGTTGCCCTTTTAGCTCGGAAAAGTTTCCTGATCGCTGATTGGTTGGAAAAGATGATTCTAACCAATCAGAGAGCAGGAAACTTTTTCGAGCTAAAAGGGCACCACTGCGAGTCAGTGCAAATGCGCCTCATTAAAAAGAATTGAGTATAGTAACATGCGTATGTATGAATATGTAGTTTTAGTATGTATATTTACGCATAAGATATGAATATTCTGTAAAAAATAAATCTTGAAAACTACTAACGTGAGTATGTATGAGTATGTAGTTTTAAGTTTTATTTTATTATCATTAAAAAAAAAACTAAAAAAAAATCTAAAAAAATAAATTACTCAATACCACCGTATAAATAACTTGTAAAAAATCAAATAATTAAAACTAATAATGCGCGTATATATGAATATGTAATTGTAAGTTTTCCATTTATTATTATTTTAATAAAAATGTAAAAAAGATAAAAAAACTACAAAAAAAAAAAAACTCAATACTACATTACAAATAACTTATAAAAAATAAATCTTGAAAACTACTAAAGCGGGTATGTATGAATATGTAGTTTAAAGTTTCCATTTATTATTATTTTAATAAAAATATAAAAATGATAAAAAAAACTACAAAAAAAAAAAAACTCAATACTACATTATAAATAACTTATAAAAAATAAATCTTGAAAACTACTATTGCGCATATGTATGAATATGTAATTGTAAGTTTTCCATTTATTATTATTTTAAAAAAATGCAAAAAAGATAAAAAACTACAAAACTACAAAAACTCGACTTACCAATGCAACCACGCTCTCTCTCTCTCTCTTCTCAACCCACCTGAAATTTATAATCACAGTCTTGCACGGTTGCAACAATGCATCTGGCCATCTGCTCTCTCATTTCCCCCACACACAATCCTTTGCGCTTTTTCTCTCTTTTATATCTTGCATTCTAATATTATTCCCCCCCCCCCTTACCTCTATTCCCACCTACTAAGCTGATCTGTCACCTTAGGAGACAGTGGTAGTTAGCTTGTTATCCCGTGGAAGCAATCAGGCTGATATGAGAAAGGGGGATAGTGATCGAGGGAGGCTTACTTGCACGCGAGCTGTGTGTGTACGTATGTATGTATATGTGTATTTATACCACACACAACGATTTTCGTATGTGGTGGAGATATGGATAGTTTGAGAGAGTATCTCTCTCTCTCTCTCTCTCTCTCTCTCTCTCTCTGTTGTTACTGGTGTTAAGATGTTTTATTTTTCCTTATTTCCTTTCCTCACTGGGCTATTTGCCCTGTTGGGGCCACTGGGTTTATAGCATCCGGCTTTTCCAACTAGGGTTGTGGCTTAGGAAAGTAATAATAATAATAATAATAATAATAATAATAATAATAATACATATACACTGTACATACATGCATACATTTGTGTATCATCCCTTTGTGATCAAGAGCAAGTGTTTGGATATATGTATATACATATATGTATAGATGTGTGTATATATATATATATATATATATATATTTCTTTCCGATCATGCCCAGTTCTCCCTATCCCTCCAGTAGGGGGAGAGGGAGTAGTCATACCATAGTGCATAATCAAAATATTTAGCTGCGTATATATATAAATATATATATATATATATATATATGTATATATATATATATATATATATATGTATATATATTATATATATATATAAATGTATATATATATAATATATATATATATGTATATATATATGTATATATATACACGTTGTGTGTTTGCGCGCGCGCGCGTGGTAGTTACTGGTTCGCATATATACATTACGGATTAAAAAAAAAGAAAAGCTAATTCTCTCTTTGAATCCTCAAGTATACGAAAATCCTTCTCCATAAAATATCTAGGAATCCTTTACCGGATCCCTGAGGCCTCCAAAGGTGCTCCGTGAAGGTCTTCAGGAATCCTATCTACTAAAGGCACCCCGCGAAGGATTCACTTTGTCCTACGTTGTTGATAAAGACATTTTATCCTTATTCATGTTCTTTTTCCTACTTCAAAAGTAATCGTGGATGAATTTCTCTATGAATTATTGGGTTTTATTTTATTAGTTTATTAAGTCATTTTTGAAAAAAAAAAAAAATTGAATAAATTAGTCGGTGATTTTAAGAATTCATATCTTAAAAATTATCATGAAAAAAATATTCGTATTTCTAGTATTCGTGAAATAAAATTAGGTTTATTATTATTATTATTATTATTATTATTATTGTTGTTGTTGTTGTTGTTGTTGCTGTTGTTATTATTATTATTATTGTTGTTGTTATTATTATTATTATTATTATTATTATTATTATTATTATTATTGTTGCTGTTGTTATTATTATTATCATTATTATTATATCAATAACTAAAAACAACAAATGCAGCCATTTTTAACAGGACAAGGG
>NC_090758.1:73012599-73017599 GCF_036898095.1 Palaemon carinicauda
TATATGTATATATGTATATATATATATATATATATATATATATATATATATATATATATATATAATGTAGATATAACATTTCTATATACACGTGTATACAAACATATATAATATATATGTATATATACACAGTATATATATATATATATATACATATATATATATATATATATATATATATATCTCCTTTATCAATCCCCCTCTCCCTTGACCCCGACTTCCTTTATCAAAACCATCCATTTGTACTCCCTAATAATCTTTATCAGTCCCCAACCCCTCTATCAATCATATACCCCCTTTGTCATACTAAACTTCCTTTTATTAAAACCATCCATCTGTATTGTAGCATTCTCTCTCCCTTTATCAAAATCATCCATTTTTACTCCCTAACAGCCTTTATCAATCCCCAACCCCTCTATCAATCATCTACCCCCTTTGTCATTCCCAAAACTTCCTTTATCAAAACCATCCATCTGTATTCCAGTATTACTTTCTTCCTTTATCAAAACTCATCTATTTGTACTCCCTACCAGTCTTTATCAATCCCCAACCCCTCTATCAATCATCTACTCCCTTTGTCATTCCCCCAAACTTACTTTATCAAAACCATCCATCTGTATTCCAGTATTACTTTCATCCTTTATCAAAATTCATCTATTTGTACTCCCTACCAGTCTTTATCAATCCCCAACCCCTCTATCAATCATCTACCCCCTTTGTCATACCCCCCAAACTTACTTTATCAAAGCCATCCATTTGTTTTCAAGCATTACTTTCTTCCCTTATCAAAACCATCCATTTTTACTCCCTAACAGACTTTATCAATCCCCAACCCCTCTATCAATCATATCCCCTTTTTCATTCCCCAAACCTCCTTTATGAAAACCATCCATTTGTATTTCCTAACAGTCTTTATCAATCCCCAACCCCTCTATCAATCATCTACTCCCTTTGTCATACCCCCAAGCTTCCTTTATCAAAACCATCCATCTGTATTCCAGTATTACTTTCTTCCTTTATCAAAATTCATCTATTTGTACTCCCTACCAGTCTTTATCAATCCCCAACCCCTCTATCAATCATCTACTTCCTTTGTCATTCCCCCAAACTTCCTTTATCAAAACCATCCATCTGTATTCCAGTATTACTTTCTTCCTTTATCAAAATTCATCTATTTGTACTCCCTACCAGTCTTTATCATTCCTCAACCCCTTTATCAATCATATCCCCTTTTTCATTCCCCAAACCTCCTTTATGAAAACCATCCATTTGTATTTCCTAACAGCCTTTATCAATCCCCACCCCCTTTATCAATCATCTACTCCCTTTGTCATACCCCCAAACTTCCTTTATCAAAACCATCCATCTCTATTCCAGTATTACTTTCTTCCTTTATCAAAATTCATCTATTTGTACTCCCTACCAGTCTTTATCAATCCCCAACCCCTCTATCAATCATCTACTCCCTTTGTCATTCCCCCAAACTTCCTTTATCAAAACCATCCATTTGTTTTCAAGCATTACAACAGTATTCAGATGTATTTGCGATATTGACGTGTCCCAAGGGGTGGGGAGAGGTCTCCCTTAGCCAACCAGGGGATCTCCCCCCCCCCCCCCCCCCCGTAGCCAGCCTGCCAAAACCGTCATTAGCGGTAACTGCATAATTAACGCCAGATCGAAAATGATTCATTACTCGTGTGTGAATCGGACCCGCTGGTAACCGTAGCGGGCAATGATTAGCCGAATATAATCGCAATAAAAGAAATTGCCCGATTGTTTGGCCAAGGTTCTGGCGGCCTCGTGGTCTGGGATGGGCGCCGCCATTTTTTTTTTTTTTTTCAAATGTAAACAAACAATTTTGATTTCTAAGAGGAGTCTGTTTATCATTTTTTCTTCTGATCGTTTTATGTAAATATCATAGATTAACCATTTATGTTTTGTTTTAGAAAATAGAAAGGTAATTTTTAGACGAATACAAGATTGATAATACAAAAAAAAAAAAAAATAAATAAATAAAACAGAATCAATTTATGCAATTTCTTGTGCAATATCGCAAGACCAACTTGACAAGGATAGATTGGTATGGGCGTGTTACATGAATGATTGGGTTTGCCTATGTTGACCTACATGATATATATTCTGATTAATAGTCAATTGCTGTAGGTCTCGGAGAGAGAGAGAGAGAGAGGAGGAGAGAGAGAGAGAGAGAGAGAGAGAGAGAGAGAGAGAGAGAGAGAGAGAGAGAGCGCACTGACACTTATCAGCGTATAAGATATTGATAATTCTCTCACTGTCTTGGTCTATTAAATATCTATATAAGCACGCCATCTCGTGTCAATTAAGTGTCACCAGTTTTGTTTGAATATATTCATAGAAATATAGACTGCATTTTAGGATTTATATAAAGGACAAGGTACTCCACTAAGTAATATCTAAGACAAGAGAGTTTTAAAACCTTTACCGGAATAAAAAAAAAAAATGTCTCATTCTAGTTTCTAGATTCGTGTGCAAAATCTTAAGAAATCTTACTACTGAAGAAAGATTATCTTTTGCCATATACATATCTTATATAGGATCTAGCTAGTTTTATGTACATTTGCAAATAGACAATGTAAGCATCTGGTACAGTAGGCATCATTAATACCGGTACACTGACATCTCTTTTGCTTCTTATGTGATGTACCAAAATGTATGAAGCCAACTGTACAACGAAGACGGAAAACGCACATAGGAATAAACTGTTTATCCAGTAATTAACAATACATCAGACCCTTTGTTCATCTATTTACCATCATATTTATCAATATTCTAGAACGGGCCTAACTACATACCCAATATATTTTAGGTATTACCTGCTCTTAATTCAACCCATCTTATGCATCTTGTTAATATCTATTTTGGGTTACTTATGTCCTAAACAATCCAAATTTTTTTGTTTTTATTCTACTTTTTAATTAATTTCAGAAAACTTTACCTCCATATTAACAACGTAGGTTCCTTAACTATTCCTAGTCCCCAACATATATGTGTTTTAATCAATTCATAAATAGAATTTTGTTGTGTTTTAATCAATTCATAAATAGAATTTTGTTGTGTTTTAATCAATTCATAAATAGAATTTTGTTGTGTTTTAATCAATTCATAAATAGAATTTTGTTGTGTTTTAATCAATTCATAAATAGAATTTTGTTGTGTTTTAATCAATTCATAAGTAGAATTTTGTTGTGTTTTAATCAATTCATAAATAGAATTTTGTTATGTTTTAATCAATTCGTAAATAGAATTTTGTTCATTTTTATACCAACTCCCTAACACCAGAAATTTTAGTGATATTGTTCTCTTCTTACTCCACCTTGTTTGATAACCCTAAGCCAATCTAAAATTCAGCTTATTTTACATCTGTTACCACTTCGGATTTCATTTAGGTCAAATTCCCAGCTTATTCCAATTTTATTTCTTACGAACGCATACTTTAGTTAGGTGACCCACGTCCGTTTTAAACTCAATTTATAATATGGTTAGCCACTTTCACGTTATAATCTAGTTTAGGTTCAAATATGAAGTCTAAGTAGGATCAAAAATATTTTGCAGACTTCGCTCCCTCCCAAACCCAGTCGACATTTGCAACAGGCAACTATATGAATATTATCTATAGGTTTGAAACTCAAGCATGTGCCATGTGGCCATTACCTTAAATGCTGCTGCTTTTTATCTTAGATCACCTTAAAACATTTTCCAATTTCCTTAAATTTGAAGCCAGTAAAACGGAAATTACGTTAGAATTACTTTGAAACCATGAAAATTACCTCAAACTAAGGTAAATACCCTAAAGTTTTAAATCTGAGTGTCTTTAAAATCATGGAGAAGATAAAGTAATAATCTGAGTCATTATGCACTGGCAAATAATGTCTTCCTTTTCAAGTGAGTAACATTTTACACAAAAATTGCACAAATTTCGTTTAGAAATGTCTACTGGCTTTTGGAGTAGCCATAAACTTGCGGCACCACTGTATGTTTAGGTAAATCCCTTAATATTCTCAATATAAAATCAAGGCGAAAATAAACCAATTATTTAAGTCCTTCGTTAAGGCAAAGGCCCAAAGTAATATCTTTCTTTTCAGATGTGTAACATTTTACACAAATTTCATTCAGGAAGATCAATAGGTTTCAGAATTGTCTGCAAATTATATATATATATATATATATATATATATATATATATATATATATATATATATGTATATATATATATATATATATATATATATATATATATACGTATATGTATGTATGTATGTATATATATATATATATATATATATATATATGTATATATATATATATATATGTATATATATATATATACATACACACACTTATAAAAATGTTGCATCTATTTACATTTGCTATCAGAATCTCATAAATAAGTTTATGAAAAAACAATAGATACTACCTGATAATGTAAATTTGAACAAAAAGGGAATGAACATTTTGTTTAGTAAGATCTACGGGATTCAGAAGCAAGTGTAAATCTGCGACACCACTGTATAAACATGATTATCAAATTACCGCATCTATTTTCCATTGCTATTGAAATCTATCGGGTAAGTGCATGAAAAAATAGATATTACTTATTTATTACTTTAACGAAAAGGGAATTAAAATTTTGTTTAGTGACACCACTGTATATATATACATATCAAAATAACACACAAATTTTACATCGTTGTCGAAATCTATCGGATAAGTGTATGAAGAAAATGAAGATATTACTTAATTATACAAGTTTTTAACGAAAAAGGAATGAAAATTTTATTTTGTAAAATCGAACACTATCCACAGTTGATAAAAATTGCGACACCACTGTATGTATAAACATATGGAAATAACTCGTACAAAATTTTCCATTGTTGTTGAAACCTATCGGATAAGTGTATGATAAAAATAAAGATATTACTTAATTATGCAAGCTTTAACGAATACTTAATTATGCAAGCTTT
>NC_090758.1:73022599-73026068 GCF_036898095.1 Palaemon carinicauda
CTCTGAGTTACTGACGAGAATTTCAACTGGGCGTAGATCAGTTTTGGCAAAACCGGAGGGTATAAAACAGAAGTTCACTGTATAATACAGACGAGTGGGGCCTTTAGAACAGATGCTACTGTACGATATATAGCCTTTATTTTAGTTGTTATTCTCACTGTATGTAATAACGTTACGTTATTCCGATAAGTAACGCCTCCCTTTTTTTGTGCGTTATTTTATATTCCGACTTGAAAGACGTGTTGAAGTTCCAATCAACTGCACCAGCGCGTTTGTTTATGTGCAGTCATTCGCTAAACATCC
The DNA here is from genome assembly GCF_036898095.1 of Palaemon carinicauda. Classification (NCBI taxonomy): domain Eukaryota; kingdom Metazoa; phylum Arthropoda; class Malacostraca; order Decapoda; family Palaemonidae; genus Palaemon; species Palaemon carinicauda. Next base: position 73,022,903 of record NC_090758.1, read on the forward strand.
GCTAGATGGCAGCAGCGTTTAACTCCAGCATCGCTCCCCCCCGGTCTCCCCTCCATTGGGGACACCAGATTTTACGAGTAAGCACTGTTCTTTGAAGAGATAAGTCAGCGCGGGGACCATTTTGTGTCCATTATATGCCACTAGTTTTGATTGTGTGCGCGGGAAAGTCATATTTATAGCCCAGGGCCTCATTTCGACAGGAAGGGAGATAAAGCTAGATGTCTAGACACCGGGGGAAAACACAGTAAGAGAGAGAGAGAGAGAGAGAGAGAGAGAGAGAGAGAGAGAGAGAGAGAGAGAGAGAGAGAGAGAGAGAGAGAGAGAGCCAGCATCCAAATGTCTAAAAAAAAAAAAAATAACCGCATCTGCTTGGAAGCCATAAATAATGGCGGGGAGAGTTGATGACTGAAAACAGAAGCTAGATGTAAGAACAGCAAATAAAAAAAAAAAAAAAGCTGTTTTACGTTTTAATTTACTGCAAAGCACACAGCGAGCGCTTTGTTGCTTCTAAGTGCTTCGAATCAGAGGTACACAGGGGTCGTTAGGTGAATTTTATCTGTTAGTGCAAACCTCGTTTGCTTTGAAAAGAGCTGCCAAATTTGCAAGGGATTTATTGCTTTGAAATGTTAAATTTGCTAGGGATTTATTGCTTTGAAATGTTAAATTTGCATGGGATTTATTGTCTTGAAATGTTAAATTTGCAAGGGATTTATTGCTTTGAAATGTTAAATTTGCCAGGGATTTATTGCTTTGAAGTGTTAAATTTGCCAGGGATTTATTGCTTTGAAATGTTAAATTTGCTAGGGATTTATTGTCTTGAAATGTTGAATTTGCTAGGGATTTATTGTCTTGAAATGTTAAATTTGCAAAGGATTTATTGCTTTGAAATGTTAAATTTGCAAGGGATTTATTGCTATGAAATGTTAAATTTGCCAGGGATTTATTGCTTTAAAATGTTAAATTTGCAAGGGATTTATTACTTTAAAATGTTAAATTTGCAAGGGATTTATTGCTTTGAAATGTCAAATTTGCAAATGATTTATTGCTATGAAATGTTAAATTTGCCAGGGATTTATTGCTTTGAAATGTTAAATTTGTAAGTGATTTATTGCTTTGAAATAACATTAAAGGTTATAAAAGTTTTAATTTACAAATTATGTAGTTATTTTATTAATTTACATAATTGAAAATGTATAGAATATAAAAAAAGGGTTTAAAAATCGTACAGTACTTAGGGAGCAAATAAATTGTTCCTTTTTAGATAGTCGTAAAACTTTTATTATTATTATTATTATTATTATTTATTATTATTATTATTATCATCATTATTATTAATAATAATAATAATAATAATAATAATAATAATAATAATAATAATAATAATAATATTAATAATGATAATAATAATAATGATTCAACTTCACATTATATAAAAATTTCAATAGTTTTTTTTTTTCAATTTTATTTCTGGTAGTAGTAGTAGTAGTAGTAGTAGTAGTAGTAGTAGTAGAAGTAGTAGTAGTAGTAGTAGTAGTAGTAGTAGTAGTATAGATAATATTGGACGAAGCATGCTTATTAATAATAATAATAATAATAATAATAATAATAATAATAATAATAATAATAATAATAATAATAATAATAATAATAAAAGGCAAAATAGAATAGCAAGTTTCGATGATAATACAAGTAATAGTATTAGGAAAACACTAATAATTAATAAATAGAAGAAGGCCCGCACTGGTCCTTTTCTCAAGAAACAAATTGACTCGACGACAATACGAAGAAGTCTGGCCTCCATCAATCAATCTTCCCATTTTCTATAACAAAAGACAGCAAAATATTAAGCGCTTTTGTTTGGCCAAAGAAGCATGATCTACGCATTTTTCAATAATCCCTTTACCGCCCCCTCTCGTTGGGGGGCGGTTACCCCGTCCCTTGGATGTGCTACACTACCCCCCCCCCCCCTGTCCCTTCCTCCCTCCCTCCTCCCTAGGGAAGGGGGAATAGATTATACGGCCCTAACTGAAACCTACTTTGCAAGTCTCCGTTCAGCATAATCATCGTATTAGACAATTTGGTTGTTTAGTGCCCCCCCCCCAATGCTTCATATACCCCTACTCTCACTCCCCCCCCTCCCCTCACTCAAGGGGGAGGGGGGGTTTCGCATGCAAAGTGGCCATTATGGCCCTGCATTCGCACCGAAGAGTTACGGACTCGCGTACGGACAGGGGCCATAACACATGAGATTTTCGAGGAATCTAAGTCATTTTTACATATCTTAATGGATGTTGTTTTGTTTCGATCGATAGATTTCCCGGAATATTCTTCGTCATTTTCGTATTCTATGAGACTTATTATTTTTCTTGGGGGGGGGGGGGGGGGGCGCTTTGCCCATTTCTCCTTCAAAGGGAATTATTTTCACTTTAGTGTTCGGAATATTGTTTTTCATTTGCGTAATTTTTTTCTTATATATTTTATTCTTTTGTTTTTTGAGATATATTATTTTATAATTTTCTTGAAGGGTAACTTGGGAGGGGGCTTTGCCCCCTTCATCCCCAAAGTTATTTTCAACCATCTGTAAATATATATATATATATATATATATATATATATATATATATATATATATATATATATATATATATATATATTATATATATACACACACACACATATATATATATATATATATATATTATATATATATATACACACACACATATATATATATATATATATATATATATATATATATATATATATATATATACATGTATGTATATATGTATACATATACATATATATGTAGACATATATATATATATATATATATATATATATATATATATATATATATATATATATATATATATATATACATATATATACATACATATATATGTATATATATATATATAATATATATATATATATAATATATATATATATATATATATATATATATATATATATACAGACATATACATATATATATATGTATACGTATATATGTGTATATATATATATATATATATATATATATATATATATATATATATATATATATATACATATATATATATATATATATATATATATATATATATATATATATATATATACATACATGTATATGTATATATGTGTGTATAAAATGAAAGGC
>NC_090758.1:73026568-73034068 GCF_036898095.1 Palaemon carinicauda
ATATCTGTTTATGTATGTATATATATGTACAGTATGTGTATATACTGTATATAAGTATATATATATTTATATATATATATATATATATATATATAGTATATATATATATATATATATATATATATGTATATGTATGTTTATATATATGCATAGTATATGTATATATGTATATATATATATATATATATATATAATATATATATATGTATATATATATATGTATATATACGAATGTATTTATGTATATATATATATATTTATGTATATATATATATATATATATATATATATATATATATAATATATATATATATATATATATATATATATATATATATATTCGTATATGTATACAGTATTTGGGTGTATTTATCTGCTTTTTCATGACCTTAATTCTACCCACCTTTGAAAAACAATTGGATAAATCAGAAAGATTACGTCTCTCTTAAATGCATCATGAAAATGGCTATTTTTTAACTGGTTACTTCTATTCTTCTAAATTTATTTTTTCAAGCGTCTTTTTTAAAATTATGTTGTTGGGTATTGTAAATACCTTTATTTTGTTGTGTAGAGGCTTCTGTCGTGTTTTTTTAAACTAAACAGTTTAGATAAATTTATTCCTAGACTGTATTGTGGTAGCTTATGTATGAATGTATATATACATTATATATATATGTGTATATATATATATATATATATTATGTATATATATACATATATATATATATATATATTTTTATGTATGTATATATATAATATATATATATATATATATATATATATATATATATATATATCGATATTTGTATGTATGTATATATATATATATATATATATATATATATATATATATATATATAATATATATATATATATATATATCTCTATCTATATTTGTATGTATATGTTGTATATATATATATATATATATATATATATATATATATATATATATATATATATATATATATATATATATATATATTACTGTACATTCAATTTTAAAGCAATAAAATTAAATAATCTTTTTAATACAGTAACGAAATTAAACGCCCACTCTAGTGGAACAAAAGATCCCATCACCCGATAATTAATCTCGAGATATTCACGTGAAAAGTTCGATAACAAAACACTAAGAAAGATGAATGAAATTGTACTATCGGAGGCGTTCCCGATGTACGATAATTACCCCAAACGTTTATATCTAATAATGAGTCGTCGTAGCTGTGAGAAAAATGCCGTTATGATCTGTCGTAAATCTCGGAGGAGTGATCGAAGTTTAGTGAGAGGAGTGAGAAAGAAGTGAGAGATGTGAGAGGAGGGAGAAAGAAGTGAGAGATGTGAGAGGGAGGGAGAAAGAAGTGAGAGATGTGAGAGGAGTCATTAAAAGCAGCTGGCTTTGTTTTTTTTTTTTTTATAATTCTTTTATCGTATCTTTTTTCGAGGAATTTCATTTTTCATATGTTGACTTTTTCGATTATTTACGATTAATATTTTAATAAACGCGAAAATTTATCGAGTACATAAAATAGAAATTGATTAATTTCTTTTTTACCCCGATAGTACATAAAATACAACTATTAAACGCATTAATCACGTGTCAGATTACGGCGAAAAAAATTATTAATCACTGACAGATATTAATCTCTGTCGAAAGCTTTCGACGCCATCGAGGTGTGAATTAATTCCGATTCACATAACCGAGAACTTGATCGTCTGTACGAGTCACGTAACTGATAAATAGCGTTTCCATAAATATTGCTGCTTTTCTCTGATAGATACTTTAATGATTGATAACTTATTCAGATGTTTGACTTTCAATGGAGCTTTTTGGTATAGAGATATTAAACGTTTTATTTATAGTTTATGGTGTAGGTTTCAATGCTGATTATGGAGTCGTATATCTTTCGGTGTTTGAATGCAATTTGGGGTGTAGTTAGCGGCGTGTCTTGCAGCTGAAATTTTTTTTCTCTCTCTCTCTCTCTCTCTCTCTCTCTCTCTCTCCTCTCTCTCTCTCTCTCTCTCTCTCTCTCTCTCCTACCACTCATAAATAGGCTACACACACACACACACACACACACACACACATATATATACATATATATATTATATATATATATATATATATATATATATATATATATATATATATATATATACATACATATACCAAAGGCACTTCCCCCAATTTTGGGGGGTAGCCGACATCAACAAGAAACAAAACAAAAAAGGGGACCTCTACTCTCTACGTTCCTCCAGCCTGACCAGGGACTCAGGCCGAGTATCAGCTGGTACTGCTAGGGTGCCACAGCCCAACCTCCCACATTTCCACCACAGATGAAGCTTCATACTGCTGAGTCCCCTACTGCTGCTACCTCCGCGGTCATCTAAGGCACCGGAGGAAGCAGCAGGGCCTACCGGAACTGCGTCACAATCGCTCGCCATTCATTCCTATTTCTAGCACGCTCTCTTGCCTCTCTCACATCTATCCTCCTATCGCCCAGAGCTTTCTTCACACCATCCATCCACCAAACCTTGGCCTTCCTCTTGTACTTCTCCCATCAACTCTTGCATTCATCACCTTCTTTAGCAGACAGCCATTTTCCATTCTCTCAACATGGCCAAACCACCTCAACACATTCATATCCACTCTAGCCGCTAACTCATTTCTTACACCCGTTCTCACCCTCACCACTTCGTTCCTAACCCTATCTACTCGAGATACACCAGCCATACTCCTTAGACACTTCATCTCAAACACATTCAATTTCTGTCTCTCCATCACTTTCATTCCCCACAACTCCGATCCATACATCACAGTTGGTACAATCACTTGAATGTACAGTAATATATATATATATATATATATATTATATATATATATATAATATATATATTATATATATATAAATATATAGATATATCTATCTATAAATATATATATATATAGTATATATATTATATATATATATATATATATTATATATATATATATATACACACACATACATGCATGCATCTATGGACAATACTAATATTAATATATACATATGTATTATACTTTGTATAAATGTATATATAAGTTAGAACTATAAAGTGCATAATATATATATATATATATATATATATATATATATATATATATATATATATATATATATATATATATATATATACACACACACACCACTTTCTCCGTAGAGAATAAGTTAGCGCCTGAATGTTACCCTTCCAACCCTTAGCAAGTCTTAAGAAATCCCCTTTATAATGTTGTTTCAGGCCACCATAGTCATATAACTACCAGGTACGCGATTCAATATTCTATGATATTTTTTTACGAAATAAAATTAAATTTAATCTGGAAGATTCATATCATAAATATAATTAATAACGATTTTAGACACTTTTGATGATTTTAACTTAGCTATTTTGAATAAATTTTAAATTATCTCTATCTATCTTTAAATCCTTTCTGGACAGAAGATTATTAAAAGACTGACTGTAGTGGTACGGGACCCGTCAAAAATGGCCGTGCTAAATATTTTGATAGATATGTACACACTACACGTAACAGTTAACCCCCCCCCCCCCTCTCTTATCAGGGTTATGACTACTCCCTCTCTCCGCTATCTGAGGGGTGGGGAGGCCTGAGCGTTACTGGAAGATATATATATATATATATATATATATATATATATATATATATATATATATATATATATATATATATATATATATATATATTCATCATTATCATCATCATCTCCCCCTACGCCTATTGACGCAAAGGCCTCGGTTAGATTTCGCCAGTCGTCTCTATCTGGAGCTTTTAATTCAATACTTCTCCTTTCATCATCTCATATATATATATATATATATATATATATATATATATATATATATATATATATATATATATATTTATTGTGTGTGTGGGTGTGTGTTGTGTGTGTGTGTGTGGGTGTGCTTATATACCAGGCACTTTATAAGTAAATAAGGTTTTATAATTTAAAGATAAAAATTCTTCTCTCATATCAAACTTTATCATCTTAAGCTTCTTCAATTTTAAGCCCTAAGTCTTATTGAAGACTAATAGACACACAGCCAGGCGACTTAATGCAAGCCTCCGAGGTACGATTACAATCGCGTCTATCGTAATCTATCGTAATTAATGGCGATAGGATCGTAATTGCGTCGTCCCCGTAATTAATGACGCAAAGACGGTAGCCGACTGAACATCAAGGCGAAGGCGCCGACTGTCAAAATTGCAACGTTGCGAATTTATCTTCGCCCGGCTTTTCCAAGGCCTTATTGTGGCCCACGTCCATTTCGATTAAAGGGTTGGTGTGTTGCCAATGTTTTCTGTGTGTTTTATATGTTTTTTTAAACGTGGCTTCTGATGCCACTCTGAAATGATTAATGGTATTGTTTCTCGTTCTGGTTCCACTCTGAAACAATATTTAGTATTGTTTCTCAGTTCTGGTTCCACTGAAACAATATTTGGTATTGCTTCTCAGTTCTCACTCCAACCTGAAGCAATTAAGTATTGTTTCTCAGGTCTGTTCCACTCTGAAACAATATTTAGTATTATATCTCAGTTGTTTCCACTCCAAAACAATTTTTCGTATTGCTTCTCAGTTGTGATTCCACGCTGAAAGGGTTAAATATATATACATGGAAAATATAACCTTTGTAACTTCCCTTAATCAAAGGCACTGATAATTGCTTCTTAAAACACAAGGTTAATTATGCACTCCAGTTTTTCGGGCCTGGGCTGGATACGGACAACAGTATTCCATCTCGGTTACTTCTAGAGATGATAATATTTTGCCAGGCAAATATGTACGCACACATACTATATATATATATATATATATATATATATATATTTATATGTGTGTGTATGATATATATATGTATATATATACATATATATGTATATATAATATATATATATATATATATATATATATATGTATATAAAATATATATATATATAGTATATATATAATATATATATATATATATGTATGTATATAATATATATACATGCACATACACGCATACATACATATATACATCATATATTCAATATATGTATGTATATGTACATATGTGAGTAAATATATATACATACATACATACATACATACATAAGCAATGCTCCCACTATGAAATATTACTCTAAGTTGATAAATTCTTATACAAATATTATAATATATCTAAAACCTTCATAAAAACGGTCTTTAAGCCTAACAATTTCTTTCGTAATACAAGACTTTTTTTTCTCCGGGGAAAAAAAAAGAAAAAGAAAAAAAAATTCAGAATAATTCCATGGGAAAATACTTTGCCATCCATCTCCTTCAACTTTTCAAGTGCTTATAGTAATGATAATCGTTATGTATGAAGCAACCTTCTCTTTGCGTTAACTAAAATACGGTATAGAGATAATGAGTTGCCATTTAACTCTTTGGATATCGTTTGCCGAAATTTATTATCTGGAAAATTTATTAGAAGATTCTCTCTCTCTCTCTCTCTCTCTCTCTCTCTCTCTCTCTCTCTCCTCTCTCTCTCTCTCTCTCTCTCTCTCTCGAGAGAGAGAGAGAGAGAGAGAGAGAGAGGAGAGAGAGAGAGAGAGAGAGAGATATTCTCAATCACATGTATAATATAGTGAAGATCAAATCATTAAAATAATAACAATAATATTAATGATGATGTTAATATATGCTCGCTTAGGTTATTATTATGATTATTATTATTATTATTATTATTATTATTATTATTATTATTATTATTATTATTATTCTCTCAATCACAATCTTTCGACCAGGTTATTTATAATGTAAGATTCTGGCTTGCATCCTGCCTCCTAAGGAGTCCTTCACTTTTCTTATGTGCGCCGTTCCTAGGATCACACTCTTCTGCGTGAGTCCTGCAGTTGCTTCAGCCTCTAGTTCTTCTAGATTCCTTTTCGGGGATCCTGGGGTTGTGCCTAGGGATCCTATGCTTATGGGTACTGTTTCAACTGGCATATCCCATATCCTTCTTATTTCCGTTTCAGGTCCTGATACTTTTCCATTTTTTCACTCTTTTTATTATTATTGTTATTATTATTATTATTATTATTATTATTATTATTATTAATATCATTATTGTTATTATCATTATTGTTATTATTATTATTGTTATTATTATTGTTATTATTATTATTGTTATCATTATTTTATTATTGTTTTTATTATTATTATTATTGTTATTATTATTATTATTATTATTATTATTATTATTGTTATTATTATTATATTATTATTATTGTTATTATTACTACTATTATTATTATATATTTATTATTATTATTATCATTATTTTATTATTATTGTTATTATTATTATTAATATGTTATTATTATTAATATTGTTATTATTATTAATATTGTTATTATTATTATTATTATTATTTATTTTTTATTATTATACCATTTATAAAGAATTGTGGCAAAACAGACTCTTTTCGGCGAAATCTGGAAATATACTTTGCTAAATTGTCTTGCACAAGAATGGAAAAATAAAAAGGCTTATGGAAAATATTATGGGTAAAAAAGTATCTTTTTTTTCGGAAAAATTATTTAGATTTTAAAGTAATTTGAAAAAAATATTATTTTGGTTCTTAGTGGTGTCCGGGTTAAGTGTTTTTCGTTATTTTGTACGACATTTAATAATAGTAATAATAATAATAATACTAATAATAATAATAATAATAATAATAATAATAATAATAATAATAATAATAATAATAAAAAGAGTGAAAAAATTGAAAAGTATCAGGACCTGAAAACGGAAATAAGAAGGATATGGGATATGCCAGTTGAAACAGTACCCATAAGCATAGGATCCCTAGGCACGACCCCAAGATCCCCGAAAAGGAATCTAGAAAAACTAGAGGCTGGAGCAGTTGCAGGACTCATGCAGGAGAGTGTGATCCTAGGAAAGGCGCACATAAGAAAAGTGAAGGACTCTTAAGGAGGCAGGATGCAAGCCTGAATCCTACGCTATAAATAACCTAGTCGAAAGATTGTGATTGAGAGAATAATAATAATAATAATAATAATAATAATAATAATAATGATGTCAAATTATTACTTTCAATAGACATTTTGGCTAACAGTGTATTTCAAAACTTCTGCACTTGCGCAAAATTCAAATTGTAATTCTATATGAATATATTATAATTTTTTTTTTATTAATAAAACATTAAAGATAAAAATAAATTATTAATATTTTGTAAAATGTAACCCAATAGATTAATATATTCCTCATCAATTTAAAATTTAATATCAACAATTTTTAATTTGATTTTGATTTTGAATTTTTTTTGTCCGGCAAAAACCCCATGACGAATAGACTTCTACTATCCACCTGATAATCCTCTCTCTCTCTCTCTCTCTCTCTCTCCTCCTCTCTCTCTCTCTCTCTCTCGCTTCTCTCTCTCTCATCTCTCTCT
>NC_090758.1:73036568-73039068 GCF_036898095.1 Palaemon carinicauda
AGAACATTTAAACAGAATTTTCAACGTATTCATGTTTTTCGAATTTTTAATTTTTTTTTTAATCTTAATATCTCTATTATCTTTTATTCATTTATATTTTTCTAATTTCTCTGAATATGAAGCCAGGAAAAATTACTGGAATGTTATTAGCTCAAAATATTTTCTAAAAAAGCATCTTAATTTTTTGGAATTGTTTTACACAAATTATAGTTTTCCGAGATTTTTGAAAATATTTATAATCAAAGGATAATTTTATCTATATATTTAAGATCTTTTCGTTTCTGATAGATATAAAGTTTGCAATGAAATTTAGGTAATTTTTTTTTTTTGTAATTTATAATTCACCTAAAATTAGAAAATAAAAAAATCAATTGGTTTCTTCCTCTAAAAATTTTATCTTTATTTTTAAAATCTTTTTCGTTTCTGATAGATATAAAGTTTGCAATGAAATTTAGGTAATTTTTTTTTTTTGTAATTGATAATTCACCCAAAATTAGAAAATTAAAAAAATCAGTCATTTAGTTGGTTTCTCTAAAAATAAAAATAATAAAAACCCTTTTTTTTTCTAAAGATATCTATGAATCTAGTTCGGTTTAAAATTACAACAATTTCAGCTTCTAAAATCATAAAAATTTTATAAAATTCTTATAAATTCTTGATGGTTTGCAAAAGGACTTTAAATGAATAAATTTTTTTTTAGGGGGGTAGAATTTTTAAGAAATTATAAGTACTTTTAATATTTAGGTTATTTGTAAAAGACTTTCAATGAATTTAATTGTTTTTTTTTTAGATTAATTTCCTTTTAATAATGATTTAAAAGGTTTAAAGGCCGCTCATGAATGGGCAGAGGCAAGGGACAGTGCCATTGCCATATCAGGCAGGACAATGCTTTTAGAGACTGACCTTATCTACATTTGATCAGCGCCCAAGGCCCCCTCTCCATCCAAGCTTGGACCCAAGGAGGGGCCGGGCAATGGGTGCTGATGACTCAGCAGATAGACCTATAAACTCTCCCAAACCTCCCATCCTTAGATCACAAGGATTGTGAGGTTGCAGCGACCAAAATAACTAACGAATTGAAGCGGGAATCGGCCCCTGTCTGGCGTTCACCAGTCAGGGACGTTACTACATCGGCCACCACAACCCTTAGGCAAATATACTTAACCCTTTTACCCCCAAAGGACGTACTGGTACGTTTCACAAAACTCATCCCTTTACCCCCATGGACGTACCGGTACGTCCTTGCAAAAAAATGCTATAAAATTTTTTTTTTCATATTTTTGATAATTGTTTTAGAAAATTCAGGCATTTTCCAAGAGAATGAGACCAACCTGACCTCTCTATGACAAAATTAAGGCTGTTAGAGCAATTTTAATAAAATATACTGCAAAATGTGCTGGGGAAAAAATAACCCCTTGGGGGTTAAGGGTTGGAAATTGATTTTTATTTTTCTTAAAAATCACAGGAAGTTTGCTTCCTCCCCCTCCCCTTTTCCCTCTCTCCTCCCCTACCCCTCCCCCTCCCCCCAACCATTCAATTTGCCCACTAAGATATATTTTTTCCATATAGGTGATTTAGAGATTTCCACTCTAAAATTAGCAGCATTTTAGAAAGTTTATTCTAAAGCCATAGATAAATACATGAACAAAATCTAAAATTTTTTAGTTGATTCTAAATTGTCTGAAACAATGAGGAATATTTTCCTCCAAAAAAAGTTTTTGATTTTCCAGACGTTTCCAAAAAATTGGGGATTTATTTTTTTCCTTTCATATTTTCCTGCCAAATATAGTTTCTTCGATTTTTCAGACATTTCCAAAAAATTAATTTTTTTTTTTTCAGGCATATCCAAAAAGGTATTCATTTCAATTTTATACTTTTTAGACATTTCTTCAAATTTCTAGTATTTTGACAAAAAAAAAAAAAAAAAAAAAACACTTATTTCTCAATATATTTAGCTATTTTTTTCCAACTGCTGGTATTTGGACATTTTAAACAAATCAGATATCTTTTATTTTTTTATGTCTTTTTCCGAAGATAATTAGCGATCTTTTCAAATTTCTGGTCTTTTGACATTTCCAAAAAAAAAAAAAAAAAAAAAAAAATAGTGATCTTTTTATATCGGATTTTTTTTTTCACCTGTCCCAAAATAACTCTAAACTCTTGTTGTAAATATGATATTCTTAGTTAACAATATATAACAACATTATATTTCAGAAAATTAGTAGAATAGAATAAAAAGACAACGTAAAGTGATGGTAATCTTTATTATTAAAATTTACATGACGAAATTGGAATTTATACGTGAAACAGAGAAGAACATCTATCAATAATAATAATAATAATAATAATAATAATAAAACCATTACGCAATGAGTATTTGCAAAAATTAGATTTATTTAATTTCGGTGATTATAATAATTTTTCGCTTTGAGTATTTGCAAAAATTAGATGTATTTAATTTCGGTGATTATAATAATAATTCGCTTTGAGTATTTGCAAA
>NC_090758.1:73054068-73061568 GCF_036898095.1 Palaemon carinicauda
TAGGATTTCCATGCTATAGCATATGACTGTAGAATATTCTGTACATCTCGGCCTATTCTGTAGAAAAGGCCTGTAGATTATTCTGTAAAAATCTGTAGAAAAGGCCAGTAGATTATGCTGTAATTTCTGTAGAAAAGGCCAGTAGATTATGCTGTAAATTTCTGTAGAAAAGGACAGTAGATAATGCTGTAAATTTCTGTTGAATAGGCATGTAGATTATGCTGTAAATTTCTGTAGAAAAGGACAGTAGATTATGCTGTAAATTTCTGTTGAATAGGCATGTAGATTATGCTGTAAATTTCTGTAGAAAAGGACAGTAGATTATGCTGTAAATTTCTGTTGAATAGGCATGTAGATTATGTAGTAAAAATCTGTAGAATAAGCATGTAGAGTATGCTATAAATTTCTGTAGAATAGTAAAGTAGATTCCGTGAATTTCTGTAGAATAGGCATGTAGATTATGATGTGAATTTCTATGAAATATACATTTAGATAATGCTGTAAATTTCTGTAGAATAGGCATGTAGATTATGTAGTAAAAATCTGTAGAATAAGCATGTAGAGTATGCTATAAATTTCTGTAGAATAGTAAAGTAGATTCCGTGAATTTCTGTAGAATAGGCATGTAGATTATGATGTGAATTTCTATGAAATATACATTTAGATAATGCTGTAAATTTCTGTAGAATAGGCATGTAGATTATGATGTGAATTTCTATGAAATATACATTTAGATAATGCTGTAAATTTCTGTAGAATAGGCATGTAGATTATGATGTGAATTTCTATGAAATATACATTTAGATAATGCTGTATATTTCTGTAGAATAGGCATGTAGATTATGATGTGAATTTCTGTAGAATAGGCATGTAGATTGTGCTGCAAATTTCTGTAGAATGGCACTGTAGAATGTTCTGCAAATTTCCGCAGGATTCCCACTCTGTAGAATAGGCCTGTAGAATATTCTGTACATCCTACCATGATCTCTATTCTGTAAAATATGACTGCAGAATATTCATCTGTATGGAAATTTTTCTCTTACACCAAAGGACCTTAGTATACATTTGTAGGACCTTCCTTCTTAAGGAGAAAATACACACCTTGTAGGATATGCGTAACTAATAAGGATTATACATCCGTCTCGTAGGACCTACAAATACATTTAGAACGAATAAGTGTAGGATGATCTCGTCTGATCGACATCCTACATGGGTAATTATAGTCAATTTCTTTTAGCGAGGCAGATTTGCACCGACTCGCAGGGATGCCCTTTTAGCTCGGAAAAGTTTCCTGATCGCTGATTGGTCAGATTTGCACCGACTCGCAGCGGTGTCCTTTTAGCTCGGAAAAGTTTCCTGATCGCTGATTGGTTAGAATTATCTTTTAGCTCGGAAAAGTTTCCTGATCGCTGATTGGTTAGAATTATCTTGTCCAACCAATCAGCGATCAGGAAACTTTTCCGAGCTAAAAGGACACCGCTGCGAGTCGGTGCAAATCTGACCAATCAGCGATCAGGAAACTTTTCCGAGCTAAAAGGGCACCGCTGCGAGTCAGTGCAAATCTGACCAATCAGCGATCAGGAAACTTTTCCGAGCTAAAAAGGGCACCGCTGCGAGTCAGTGCAAATCTGACCAATCAGCGATCAGGAAACTTTTCCGAGCTAAAAGGGCACCGCTGCGAGTCAGTGCAAATCTGACCAATCAGCGATCAGGAAACTTTTCCGAGCTAAAAGGGCACCGCTGCGAGTCAGTGCAAATCTGACCAATCAGCGATCAGGAAACTTTTCCGAGCTAAAAGGGCACCGCTGCGAGTCAGTGCAAATCTGACCAATCAGCGATCAGGAAACTTTTCCGAGCTAAAAGGGCACCGCTGCGAGTCAGTGCAAATCTGACCAATCAGCGATCAGGAAACTTTTCCGAGCTAAAAGGGCACCGCTGCGAGTCAGTGCAAATCTGACCAATCAGCGATCAGGAAACTTTTCCGAGCTAAAAGGGCACCGCTGCGAGGCAGTGCAAATCTGACCAATCAGCGATCAGGAAACTTTTCCGAGCTAAAAGGGCACCGCTGCGAGTCAGTGCAAATCTGACCAATCAGCGATCAGGAAACTTTTCCGAGCTAAAAGGGCACCGCTGCGAGTCAGTGCAAATCTGACCAATCAGCGATCAGGAAACTTTTCCGAGCTAAAAGGGCACCGCTGCGAGTCAGTGCAAATCTGACCAATCAGCGATCAGGAAACTTTTCCGAGCTAAAAGAGCACCGCTGCGAGTCAGTGCAAATCTGCCTCGCTAAAAGAAATTGACTATAGTGAATATTTTATACAATATTTTACATTATGAATATAACTCATTGGATCTTAATTTTAAATTTACCTTTAGTTGATAAATAACTTTATATATCTTAATGCATGGCACACACCTCTCAAATCTGTACCCAGCGAACACCCTTACTGCGCGACGAGTGCCTGCGTTTAGCCCCGCCCAATATATCTGTTCATCTCTCCTTACACTTGGCTGTTTGGTTACTCACCGTGTAGTAAATGTGTGACATTTTATGCTTCTTCAGAGGGAGGTGTACCAAGGACTCCTGTGTCCAACTGTACATCCAAATATGTTGATACATATTGTCTCTAGTTTAGGATAATTTATTGATTGATTGCAATCCTATTTCAGCAATGGATAAACGTACATCAAATAGGAAATGAGGATATGCATCCTACATTTTGAATCTACATCCTACGAACAAATCCTTATTAAGAATTCTCTGCATTGTTTGCCCAGCTAAATATTTTCATAAGTATTGCTGTTAATTTAGGATACAAAACCTATTTCAGCAATGGATAAACGTACATCAAATAGGATATGAGGATATGCATCCTACATTTTGAATCTACATCCTACGAAGAAATCCTTATTAAGAATTTCCATGCATTGTTTGCCCAGCTAAATATCTTCATAAGTATTTCTGTTATTTTAGGATAAAAATCCTATTTCAGCAAAGGATAAACGTACATCAAATAGGATTTGAGATATGCATCCTACATTTTGAATTTAGATCCTTCAACGAATTCCTTAGGGATTCTATGCATCGATTGCCCAGCTAATTATTTCCATATATATTGCTCTTATTTTAGGATACAAATCCTATTTCAGCAAAGGATAAACGTGCATCAAATAGGATTTGAGATAAGCATCCTACATTTTGAATCTAGATCCTTCAACGAATTCCTTAGGGATTCTATGCATAGATTGCCCAACTAATTATTTACATACATATTGCTCTTATTTTAGGATACAAATCCTATTTCAGCAAAGGATAAACGTGCATCAAATAGGATTTGAGATATGCATCCTACATTTTGAATCTAGATCCTTCAACGAATTCCTTAAGGTTTAATTTTATGATACAAATCCTATTTCAGCAAAGGATAAACGTGCATCAAATAGGATATGAAATATGCATCCTACATTTTGAATCTAGATCCTTCAACGAATTCCTTAGGGATTCTATGCATCGATTGCCCAGCTAATTATTTCCATATATATTGCTCTTATTTTAGGATACAAATCCTATTTCAGCAAAGGATAAACGTGCAACAAATAGGATTTGAGATATGCATCCTACATTTTGAATCTAGATCCTTCGACTTCCTTAGGGATTCTATGCATCGATTGCCCAACTAATTATTTCCATACATATTGCTCTTATTTTAGGATACAAATCCTATTTCAGCAAAGGATAAACGTGCAACAAATAGGATTTGAGATATGCATCCTACATTTTGAATCTAGATCCTTCGAATTCCTTAGGGATTCTATGCATCGATTGCCCAACTAATTATTTCCATACATATTGCTCTTATTTTAGGATACAAATCCTATTTCAGCAAAGGATAAACGTGCATCAAATAGGATTTGAGATAAGCATCCTACATTTTGAATCTAGATCCTTCAACGAATTCCTTAGGAATTCTATGCATCGATTGCCCAGCTAATTATTTACATACATATTGCTCTTATTTTAGGATACAAATCCTATTTCAGCAAAGGATAAACGTACATCAAATAGGATTTGAGATAAGCATCCTACATTTTGAATCTAGATCCTTCAACGAATTCCTTAGGGATTCTATGCATCGATTGCCCAGCTAATTATTTACATACATATTGTTCTTATTTTAGGATACAAATCCTATTTCAGCAAAGGATAAACGTACATCAAATAGGATTTGAGATAAGCATCCTACATTTTGAATCTAGATCCTTCAACGAATTCCTTAGGGATTCTATGCATCGATTGCCCAGCTAATTATTTACATACATATTGTTCTTATTTTAGGATACAAATCCTATTTCAGCAAAGGATAAACGTACATCAAATAGGATTTGAGATAAGCATCCTACATTTTGAATCTAGATCCTTCAACGAATTCCTTAGGGATTCTATGCATCGATTGCCCAGCTAATTATTTACATACATATTGTTCTTATTTTAGGATACAAATCCTATTTCAGCAAAGGATAAACGTACATCAAATAGGATTTGAGATAAGCATCCTACATTTTGAATCTAGATCCTTCAACGAATTCCTTAGGGATTCTATGCATCGATTGCCCAGCTAATTATTTACATACATATTGCTCTTATTTTAGGATACAAATCCTATTTCAGCAAAGGATAAACGTACATCAAATAGGATTTGAGATAAGCATCCTACATTTTGAATCTAGATCCTTCAACGAATTCCTTAGGGATTCTATGCATCGATTGCCCAGCTAATTATTTACATACATATTGTTCTTATTTTAGGATACAAATCCTATTTCAGCAAAGGATAAACGTACATCAAATAGGATTTGAGATAAGCATCCTACATTTTGAATCTAGATCCTTCAACGAATTCCTTAGGAATTCTATGCATCGATTGCCCAGCTAATTATTTCCATACATATTGCTCTTATTTTAGGATACAAATCCTATTTCAGCAAAGGATAAACGTACATCAAATAGGATTTGAGATAAGCATCCTACATTTTGAATCTAGATCCTTCAACGAATTCCTTAGGATTCTATGCATCGATTGCCCAGCTAATTATTTCCATACATATTGCTCTTATTTTAGGATACAAATCCTATTTCAGCAAAGGATAAACGTGCATCAAATAGGATATGAAATATGCATCCTACATTTTTAATCTAGATCCTTCAACGAATTCCTAAGGAATTCTATGCATCGATTGCCCAGCTAATTATTTCCATACATATTGCTCTTATTTTAGGATACAAATCCTATTTCAGCAAAGGATAAACGTGCATCAAATAGGATTTGAGATAAGCATCCTACATTTTGAATCTAGAGCCTTCAACGAATTCCTTAAGGTTTAATTTTATGATACAAATCCTATTTCAGCAAAGGATAAACGTATATCAAATAGGATTTGAAATACGCATCCTACATTTTGAATCTAGATCCTACAAAGAAATCCTCATTAAGAATTCTCCTCTTCGTTGGCCACCGATTTTTTCAGGAGTCAATCCGAAGCCACAACACAGCCGGAGCTGTTTTTGCAAGCGCCGATTTTAATTGAATCCTTCCCGGCGTCTTTGGCACAACAGAGCGTGACTTACGGCGCAGATTGAGGCGTAGTTTGCGCGCTCTTATCCATGCTAAAACACTCGCGCATCCTCTGTGTTTGGCAAACAATGTTTCTCGCGAATTTGACACAACACTTGATGTGGAAGCGTTTATCGCTGTTAACGAAGCAGTTTGCGAAGCAGTTTTCGAAGCAGTTAATGAAGCACTTTGTCGCAGTTTATGAAGCAGTTTGTCGCAGTTTGCAAAGCAGTTTGTTTGTCGCAGTTTTCGAAGCAGTTAATGAAGCACTTTGTCGCAGTTTACGAAGCTGTTTGTCGCAGTTTATGAAGTAGTTTACAAAGCAGTTTGTCGCAGTTTACGAAGCAGTTTGCAAAGCAGTTTGTCGCCCATTTTACGAAGTAGTTTGTCGCAGTTTACGAAGCAATTTGTCGTGCAGTTTACGAAACACTTTGTCGCAGTTTGCAAAGCAATTTGTTTGTCGCAGTTTGCGAAGCAGTTTGTCGCAGTTTATGAAGTAGTTTGTCGCAGTTTACGAAGCAGTTTGCAAAGCAGTTTGTCGCGCATTTTACGAAGCAGTTTGTCGCGCATTTTACGAAGCAGTTTGTCGCAGTTTATGAGCAGTTTGTCGCGCATTTTACGAAGCAGTTTGTCGCAGTTTACGAAGCAGTTTGTCGCGCATTTTACGAAGCAGTTTGTGGCAGTTTACGCAGCATAACAGCATGTAATTAAAAGTTGTTTTAAGGATTGTTGCTACCTGTACAGGTGTGACTCGCCCGAGGTTCACCGGAAGATGGTGATGAATAATTTATCAGGCGTGAGGTTGAATCAAAGCAAAGTGTGGTTGGTGGTGCTTGTTCGTTGGCTGGATGAATAATGAATGTGGGTTCTCTAGGATGAATTATTCAGATGGAATGATGAATGTGTGGTAATTGTTTTGTGGATGAATACTATGAATACTTGTTAGCTGTGATTATTGGGGTTATGGCATCCTGCTTTTCCAATTAAGGTTGTAGTTTAGCTATTAATAATAATAATAATAATAATAATAATGATAATAATAATAATAATAATGATAATGATAATAATGATAATAATAATAATAATGATGATAATAATAATAATAATAATAATAATGATAATAGTAATAATGATAATAATAATAATAATGATAATAATAATAACAATAATGATAATGATAATAATGATAATAATAATAATAATAATAATGATAATAATAATAATAATAATAATAATGATAATAATAATAATGATAATGATAATGATAATAGTAATAATGATAATAATAATAATGAAAATAATTATGATAATAATATTATTAATAATTATAACAGTAATAATAATAATGATAATAATAATAACAAGCTAATTTCACATATGAAAGAAAAATGTACAACATTTCATCAATGTAAAAAATATAGATTTAATGGCAACATATTTGAATGAATTATAAATAACGGGTTTTTTCTTATACTATAATAATCTAAATCTATAACGATCAACAATTACCGTAGTTGATTATTTCTAATTAGCAATGAATAATCATAAACATTTAAATGTATAATGATAAACAATGAAATATCTTTAAAATTTTCGACTTGGGTAAATGAAAAGTTTCGATAAAATTCATAATACAAAATAAATTATGAATTTATAGCAACTATTGAATCAACACCTTTATAAAAGGCGCTACAATATGAATATCTGATTTGTTTGATTTTTAGATGGGTCAAGTTTTCCAAGCGGCCTCGGTTAGATTTCGCCTGTCGTCTCTATCCTGAGCTTTTAAATCAATACTTCTCCATTCATCATCTCTTACTTCTCGCTTCATAGTCCCTCAGCCATGTTAACCTGAGTTTTCCAACTCTTCTAGTACCTTCTATATATA
>NC_090758.1:73069709-73074709 GCF_036898095.1 Palaemon carinicauda
ATATGTGTGTGTATTTGAATCACGTAGGAATTAATTAATCATTTACCCGCTAAAATAATAAACGTTTTTCATTGAATAAGATAACATTTAATATACATAAATCAAGTCATATGAAAAGAATTTCTCCAATAAAAAAAACCACCAAATAATAATAATGATAAAAAATCAGATCAGGAATGACAAAATGACAAGTCTACCACAAGTAATCAGTTCCAATTCCTGATTTTATTGCTCCATAATTCCAGCCAATTTGTGTTGGCAGCCATTGTATCTCGGTGCCGTTCGCTGCGTCCAATACCTGTCTGATACTAATGTCCCCCTGAGTTGAACTACTGCTATTCTAACCGGATTTGATTTATGCGTTGTATTGAACGGTATCTTCTGGACTCAGCTGATTGGCTAGAATGATTTTCAATTGTCGGCTCCAAAGGAGCTGTTCTAGTAAATGGGGTGATTTGGATTAAAGTGCTTTATTGATTTTAAATATGTTTGTAGATATTTTAGCGTAATAGTTACAAAGGAAAGCTGATATAACGAGTGAGCAGATTATAATCATTATTGATTTGATAGTTATTAATTGATATAATGTAATTTTAACGAAGGAAATTAGATTTAACGAGTGAGCAGATTATAATCATTATTGATTTGATAGATATTAATTGATATAATGTAATTTTAACGAAGGAAATTGGATATAACGAGTGAGCAGATTAAAATTATTATTGATTTGATATCAATTACCTAATGTTAAGTAAGTTAAGAGATAAAATATAATTTCTAATCAAATTTTTGGAAATATTTTATGCAATTATTGCATAGCTGTAATTAAGCTTATTCGAAAATTAACAGGCCATAGTCCATTCTACAACTGAAAAAACAGCTTTGAACATCGTAGGAAAGCTTCAGCTTTGAACATAATAGGAAAGCTTCAGCTTTGAATATCTTAGGAAAGCTTCAGCTTTGAATATCTAAGGAAAGCTTACCTTTGTTGAAAATTGCAGTTATTTAGCTGAAATAACCTTAATATTTTCAATATATATTATATAATCACCAACGGTAATGATTACTATCCAATCACCAAATAAAAAAAATTGACTTATCTTTACACTAGTTAAAACGTGTTAGCATATGATACTCGTTTATCGCTACAATTGAATATGATATCCATCGTTCTTTCTGTAACTCATTGTCAGACAGATATGTACCCTTATTATCATTATCATTACAAGCTAAGCTATAACTCTAGTTGGAAAAGCAGGATGCTATAAGCTCAAGGGCCCCAACAGGGAAAAGAGACCAGTGAGGAATGGAAACAAGGAAATAAATAAACTACAAGCGAAGTATAAACAATCAAAATACAATATTTCAAAAACAGCAACAACATTAAATTGGATCTGTCATATATACACTATAAAAACTTTAAAAAGAAGAAGAGGAAGAGAAACACGATAGAATCATGTGCCCGAGTGTACCCTCAAGCAAGAATTCTCTAACACAAGACAGTGGAAGACCATGGTATAGAGGCTATGGTATTACCCAAGACTAGAGAACAATGGTTTGATTTTGGAGTGTCCTTCTCCAAGAAGAGCTGCTTGCAACAGCTAAAGAGTCTCTTCTACTCTTACAAAGAGGAAAGTGGTCACTGAACAATTACAGCGCAGTAGTTAATCGGTCGAGTGAAAAAGAATTATTTGGGGATCGCAATGTTGTCAGGTGTATGAGGACAGAGGAGAAATGTAAAGAATAGGCCAGACTATTGGGTGTATGTGTAGGCAAGGGGAAAATGAGCCATAACCAGAGAGAGGTATCCAATGTAGTACTGCCTGGCCAGTCAAAGGACCCCATAACACTCTAGCGGCAGTATCTCAACGGGTGGCTGGTGCCATGGCCAACCTACTACTACCCTATGTCCAAAATTCTTGGTACATACTTTCAACTAGAAATTTTGAAAACAGTGACGATAACTTTTGGAAAAGGAGATTGTTCGCTCAAAAAACTATCTTTACTTATTTTGAGCTAAACATTTTGAAATAAGTGACAATAAGTACTTGGATAAGGAGATATGTTTCAACCGCTAGATGGCAAACACTGTAATCCTGCTGTGTTGCCAGCGTTTGTATATAGAGATGTATTCCGAAAATCATTCCTAACGATTGGAACCATATAGAAGCACAAATATATCGATCTTTTCCATCATGCTTAATGTAAATGTTAATAAAGTTTTACTCGCCAACATAGCCGAAAGATCAGAGCGTGAACGAATTAATTCGAAATTGTCGTTCATGTGTACAGATAGTTTTTGGTGCAGTTGTACGAAGTTTGGTGTTATGGTGGGGTTCAATATTCCCTTTATAAATTCTCAAACAACAAACTTCATTAAAAATTTTAAAAGGGGGGGGGGGGGTAAACTTAACGAAAGAATGTATTATTATTATTATTATTATTATTATTATTATTATTATCAATTGCTAAGGTACAACCCTATAGTCCATTTCTTTTAGCGATGCATATTTGCACCGACTCGCAGCGGTGCCCTTTTAGCTCGGAAAAGTTTCCTGATCGCTGATTGGTTAGAATTATCTCGTTCAACCAATCAGCGATCAGGAAACTTTTCCGAGCTAAAAGGGCACCGCTGCGAGTCTGTGCAAATATGCATCGCTAAAAGAAATGGACTATAGTTGGAAAAGCAAGATACAAGCCCAGGGGCGCCAACAGGGAGAATAGCCCAGTAAGGAAAGGAAACAAAGGAAACAAGGAAAAATTACGTATTTTTTAAAACAGTAACATTAAAATAAACATTTCCTATATAAACTATAAATACTTTATCAAAACAAGAGGAAGAGAGATAAGATAGAATATAGTGTGCCTGAGTGTACCCTCAAGCAAGAGAACTCTAACCCAAGACAGTGGAAGACCATGGTACAGAGGCTATGACACTACCTAAGACTAGTGAACAAGTAATTTTTATAAATTCTTATTAAATTTTTACTTTTGAATTGAAATTTATTTATAATGACTATTCAAGATTGATATTAGAAAATGCTAAAGGTAATAAGTATTGGTTTTTGGGGTTAAAATATAAATTAACAATTACTAAAACATAAAGCAGAAAAATTATATAAATTATTGAATTAACCGGGATAAATATGAAATTTAAAATAAATTAATTTTTGTTGAATTACACAATTGAAAACTAACATGAAGTATACTGAATTAAAAAAAAAAAAATCCTATTTTTTCCTTGTTTCCTTTCCTCACTGGGTTACTTTCCCTGTTGGAGCCCCCGGGCTTACAGCATCCTGCTTTTCCAACTAGGGTTGTAGCTTAGCAAATAATAATAATAATAATAATAATAATAATAATAATAATAATAATAATAATAGTAATAATGATAATAATAATAATAATATCAACATTAAAACAACTTAGTGATAATAAATAATAATAATAATAATAATAATAATAATAATAATAATAATATCAACATTAAGGCAATTTGGTGGAATCCTGTTTAAGATATTAAGACATTTACACAAGAGGACCTGCTCATATAAGAGAGTATTTAACAAAACATTTATGATACAAAATACTGTTTTGTTCAATAATTGGTGAATAAATTACAAAATACTTTTGCAATTCATAGAATGGTCATATGCAATAAGAAAACATTACAAACTTTTGCTGTAACCGAGAACATATTGATGTCATACAAAGGTTGTAGAATTTCTAACCAAAATCATGAAAGACAAGAAGGTCTCTTGCTGAGAGAGAGAGAGAGAGAGAGAGAGAGAGAGAGAGAGAGAGAGAGAGAATGTACAATTGTACTTAGATTTTTTCCAATAGAATTCCAAAAAATTTAAATAACACTTAAACATTTTGTAAAAATATTTTCATGAATGCCAACGATATATATATATATATATATGTATATAATGTAAGTAATATATATATATAAGTATAATATATATATATATGTATATATACAGTATATATATATATTATATATATGTATATAATATATATATATATATATATATGTATGTATGTATATATATATAATATATATATATTTTATACATATATAGGCTATATATATATATGCATATAAATACATGTATATATGTGGTTTTATATATATACAGTATATATATATATATATATATATATGTATGTATATATATACATTGTGATATACATCTACGCATTGCCATGATATGCAAAACTGTAAGTAAGGGCCACCCATACTAAGTTGGTTTGCTGTGAGTGTTCAGGCTATAAGCTTCCACCATCACCAATCACCATTTTAACCTGAATGCGATACCTTCCAAACATGGGTGAACTTATGACCGATATTCTGGGAATAGATTAACCCTTTGGGTACCCTTCTTTCGTGGAAGTGTTTCAATGGATACTATCAAACCTAAACTGTTAATGAAAGTCCAAGCAAACGTTTTGAATCAGAAATAATAACACAGATATTTCATCTCGACAAAAATGTTACAACACACGTAGCATAGCCTGAAGCCTCTCTCTCTCTCTCTCTCTCTCTCTCTCTCTCTCCTCTCCCTGTATGCTAATTTTCCACATGCCTGTAATTAGTCCGTCTTAAATCACTCAGTAACCGTGCTCTTAGCACATTCCACCTCGGACAAATAGGCGTTTGAATGCCACTCTCTGAGAGAAGGTCTTGTTTGTACCTGGCTTTGCAATAGATTAAGTTATGTCCAAAATACTTTTATGGCCTCACTTTTGCTTCTCCGACTCGAATAATCTTTTCGTGTAGTACGTCTTGTCTTTGTGTAATTTGGTTGTGCTGTTGTTTGGCAATGTGTGGGTGTATATATATATATATATATATATACACACACACACACACACACATATATATATATATATATATAAGGCCTTTGTTCTGCAGTGAACTAGTTACGGCTGATGACGATGATGATGATAGGATTATATGCATATGAATACATCATATATGTGCATGTATATATATT
>NC_090758.1:73079709-73082209 GCF_036898095.1 Palaemon carinicauda
TCCATAGTCCTTAAAAACACTGGTTTTCCAGGAGGAACTGGAAAGCTCCATAGTCCCTAAAAACTCTGGTTTTCCAGGAGGAACTGAAAATTTCCGTAGTCCCTAAAAGCTCTTGTTTTCCAGGAGGACTGGAAAGCTCTGGTTTTTCAGGAGGAACTGGAAAGCTCTGTTACCCCTAAAAGCTCTGATTTTCCAGGAGGAACTGGAAAGCTCTGGTTTTTCAGGAGGAACTGGAAAGCTCTGTTACCCTTAAAAGCTCTGGTTTTTCAGGAGGAACTGGAAAGCTCTGTAGTCCCTAAAAGCTCTGATTTTCCAGGGGAGCCTACGGATCCCTGGAGCTGTAGCTTTCCAACCGGATTCTGGAAGCCATAATGTGGAAGCTCATGGATCCCTCAAAACTTGTTTTTTTTTTCAGGAGGATCTTAAAAGCCTGGTTCTTTGAGGCATACGGGTTCCTGAAAGCTCTGGTTTTCCAGCTGGATCTGGAAAACCGGATTCTTTGCAGCCTTTGGATCCCTGATAGCTCTGGCTTTCCAGGAGTACCGAGGATGCTGGGTTCTTAGAAGCTTACGTATTCTTGAAAGCTCTGGCTTTCCAGGAGGACATGGAAAGCTAGGTTATTGGAAGCATACATATACCTAAAGCTTTGGTTTTCCAAAAAAAGACAAGGAAAGCCGGTTTCTTAGAAGCCCTCAGATCCATGAAAGCTAGGGTTCTCCATGAGGACCATGGAAGCCGGTTCTTTGAAGCTCTCGGATCCATGGAAGCTCTGGCTCTCCATGAGGACCACGGAGGCCGGTTATTAGAAACCCACGAATCTCTGAAAGCCGGGTTCTTTGAAGCCTACGGATTTCATTTTTGAAATTTCTGGTCTTCCAGTTACACATACGCATTGATGAAAATATGAAGTACTGGAATGATTAGGAAGTGTTTGATAATTCCTCACCATCATCTCCTCCTAGGCCTATTGACGCAAAGGGCCTCGGTTAAATTTCACTAGTCGTCTCCATTTTCGGCTTTTAAATCAATACTTTGCCATTCATCGTCTCCTACTTCATGTTTCATAGTCCTTAGCCATGTAGGGCTGGGTCTTCTAACTCTTCTAGTGCCTTGTGAACCCCAGCTGAACGTTTGGTGAACTAATCTCTCTTGGGGAGTGCGAAGAGTATGCCCAAACCATCTCCATCAACCCCTCATCATGATCTCATCCACATATGGCACTCGAGTAATCTCTTATAGTTTCATTACTAATCCTGTCCTGCCATTCAACTCCCAATATTCTTCTGAAGGCTTTGTTCTCAAATCAAATAAATCTATTGGATATTGCTTTATTATCATATAATAATTAGAAAAAATATATCCAAAAACAAATTAAAATGCTAAATTTAATATCTTACTTTGGAGATAATGTTAATTTAGCCTTTGATTTTATTTCCGGTTTATTTATATGACTTAAACAAAAACAAACAAGTCACTGCATAAAAACATTGGGAAGGTTTAAGCCACGCCCCCTTCCCTGGTGGTAGGGGGAAGGTTCCCCTGCCAATCTTATATCACTCTGGCATTCCCTTACCCCTTCCCCCCTCCTCCAACCCCTTCCCCCTTTCCCTGACTCATTCCTTAACCCCCAATCCCCTTACCCTTCCCCTACCTTCTTCCCTCCCCTAACTCCTCCCCCTTCCCATAACTCTTCCCCCATCACCCTACCCCCTCCCATAACCTCTCCCCCATCACCTTGCCCACTCCCATAACCTCTCCCCCTCCCCCCTAACCCCCTCCACAAACCATCCTCCTTCCCCTAACTCCTCTCCCTACTCATAACCCCTCCCCCATCACTTTGCCCCACTCCCATAACCTCTCCCCCTCCCCTAACCCCCTCCACAAACCATCCTCCTTCACATAACTCTTCCCCCCATCACCCTACCCCCTCCCATCACCTTGCCCACTCCCATAACCTCTCCCCCTCCCCTAACCCCCTCCACAAACCATCCTCCTTCACATAACTCTTCCCCCCATCACCCTACCCCCTCCCATCACCTTGCCCACTCCCATAACCTCTCCCCCTCCCCTAACCCCCTCCACAAACCATCCTCCTTCCCCTAACTCCTCTCCCTTCCCATAACCCCTCCCCCCATCACCTTGCCCCACTCTCATAACCCCTCCTCCATCCCCCATCTCCCCCCCCCTAACCTCACCCCCTCCCCTAACCCCTCCCTAAACCATCCGTGACAACCCCATTGGTGTCTTCATCTCAATGTCATCTTCATAGAGTTTTCCCATCTGTTGCAAACTTTATATTTTAATATTTTTTAATTCACTCCCTGGCTCAGGTAAAGCGATTTTTCTTTAATTAGCGCATAATGTTTACGAGTGATGGCAAACTGTAGGGATTTTTCTTTCTATTTTGATAAAGTTTTGCGTGGGTGGCGAACTGTAGGAATTTTTTAATATTTTCGTGACTGATTCTTGGGAAGGTGAATATTTTTCTTTTCCGCTTCAA
>NC_090758.1:73099507-73109795 GCF_036898095.1 Palaemon carinicauda
CTTCATCGACTCCCAGAGCTTCTCCATCGACTGTCAGAGCCTCATGGAATCCCAGTCTCTCTTCATCGACTCCCAGAGCTTCTCCATCGACTGTCAGAGCCTCATGGAATCCCAGTCTCTCTTCATCGACTCCCAGAGCCTCGTCGAATCCTAGTCTCTCTCCGTCGATTCCCAGAGCATTATTGATTCACAGAATATCTTCATCGACTCCCAGAGCCTCGTCGAATCCTAGTCTCTCTCCGTCGATTCCCAGAGCATTATTGATTCACAGAATATCTTCATCGACTCCCAGAGCCTCGTCGAATCCTAGTCTCTCTTCGTCGATTCCCAGAGCATTATCGATTCACAGAATATCTTCATCGACTCCCAGAGCTTCTCCATCGACTGTCAGAGCCTCATGGAATCCCAGTCTCTCTTCATCGACTCCCAGAGCCTCGTCGAATCCTAGTCTCTCTCCGTCGATTCCCAGAGCATTATTGATTCACAGAATATCTTCATCGACTCCCAGAGCCTCGTCGAATCCTAGTCTCTCTCCGTCGATTCCCAGAGCATTATTGATTCACAGAATATCTTCATCGACTCCCAGAGCCTCGTCGAATCCTAGTCTCTCTCCGTCGATTCCCAGAGCATTATTGATTCACAGAATATCTTCATCGACTCCCAGAGCCTCGTCGAATCCTAGTCTCTCTCCGTCGATTCCCAGAGCATTATCGATTCACAGAATATCTTCATCGACTCCCAGAGCTTCTCCATCGACTGTCAGAGCCTCATGGAATCCCAGTCTCTCTTCATCGACTCCCAGAGCCTCGTCGAATCCTAGTCTCTCTCCGTCGATTCCCAGAGCATTATTGATTCACAGAATATCTTCATCGACTCCCAGAGCCTCGTCGAATCCTAGTCTCTCTCCGTCGATTCCCAGAGCATTATTGATTCACAGAATATCTTCATCGACTCCCAGAGCCTCGTCGAATCCTAGTCTCTCTCCGTCGATTCCCAGAGCATTATTGATTCACAGAATATCTTCATCGACTCCCAGAGCCTCGTCGAATCCTAGTCTCTCTCCGTCGATTCCCAGAGCATTATTGATTCACAGAATATCTTCATCGACTCCCAGAGCCTCGTCGAATCCTAGTCTCTCTCCGTCGATTCCCAGAGCATTATCGATTCACAGAATATCTTCATCGACTCCCAGAGCTTCTCCATCGACTGTCAGAGCCTCATGGAATCCCAGTCTCTCTTCATCGACTCCCAGAGCCTCGTCGAATCCTAGTCTCTCTCCGTCGATTCCCAGAGCATTATTGATTCACAGAATATCTTCATCGACTCCCAGAGCCTCGTCGAATCCTAGTCTCTCTCCGTCGATTCCCAGAGCATTATTGATTCACAGAATATCTTCATCGACTCCCAGAGCCTCGTCGAATCCTAGTCTCTCTCCGTCGATTCCCAGAGCATTATTGATTCACAGAATATCTTCATCGACTCCCAGAGCCTCGTCGAATCCTAGTCTCTCTCCGTCGATTCCCAGAGCATTATCGATTCACAGAATATCTTCATCGACTCCCAGAGCTTCTCCATCGACTGTCAGAGCCTCATGGAATCCCAGTCTCTCTTCATCGACTCCCAGAGCCTCGTCGAATCCTAGTCTCTCTCCGTCGATTCCCAGAGCATTATTGATTCACAGAATATCTTCATCGACTCCCAGAGCCTCGTCGAATCCTAGTCTCTCTCCGTCGATTCCCAGAGCATTATTGATTCACAGAATATCTTCATCGACTCCCAGAGCCTCGTCGAATCCTAGTCTCTCTCCGTCGATTCCCAGAGCATTATCGATTCACAGAATATCTTCATCGACTCCCAGAGCTTCTCCATCGACTGTCAGAGCCTCATGGAATCCCAGTCTCTCTTCATCGACTCCCAGAGCCTCGTCGAATCCTAGTCTCTCTCCGTCGATTCCCAGAGCATTATTGATTCACAGAATATCTTCATCGACTCCCAGAGCCTCGTCGAATCCTAGTCTCTCTCCGTCGATTCCCAGAGCATTATTGATTCACAGAATATCTTCATCGACTCCCAGAGCCTCGTCGAATCCTAGTCTCTCTCCGTCGATTCCCAGAGCATTATTGATTCACAGAATATCTTCATCGACTCCCAGAGCCTCGTCGAATCCTAGTCTCTCTCCGTCGATTCCCAGAGCATTATCGATTCACAGAATATCTTCATCGACTCCCAGAGCCTCGTCGAATCCTAGTCTCTCTCCGTCGATTCCCAGAGCATTATCGATTCACAGAATATCTTCATCGACTCCCAGAGCCTCGTCGAATCCTAGTCTCTTTCCGTCGATTCCCAGAGCATTATCGATTCACAGAATATCTTCATCGACTCCCAGAGCCTCGTCGAATCCTAGTCTCTCTCTATCGATTCCCTGAACATTATCGATTCACAGAATATCTTCATCGACTCCCAGAGCCTCATAGAATCCTAGAGGCTCTCCTCCTCCTCCTCCTCCTTCTCCTCCTCCTCCTCCTGCGCAGTCAGGAACCGATAAAAGGCGCGAAGAAAGAGCTCCTAATGCCCTTGAATCGATTAACTTCAGAACACCTCAATGGAAGATCTTCATGCATGTATAGACACTAACAACCCGGACGTTTACGGCCTCTGATCGCCATAAAAGGAGATCGTATCCTATTTCAACCGTTGAATCCGCGACGCCCGGAGAGGATTTCTTGAGTCTATTGGAAAACTGTTCTTTCTTGCTCCCCTCTGCCCCCCTTAACCCCTTCTTCTTCTTCCCCTACCCCTATGCGAGGGAGGGAGGGGGACACCTCTCCCATCTTTCAAAAGGGCCCCCTTGGGGAACCCCATTATGAAGAATATAATATCCCAAGGAAAAGAAAAAATATATCGGATGCCTTCGGATCGCATAGCGATCAATATCGGGCGTATTATCGCACGGTCTTCGACCTCATGGACGAGCGTGGCTTAGCACCGTGATGTCCCGAAGACCTCTTAAGAGTTTTAAGGGGCATCTGACAATTCGACACACTGCCTACACGTGCATAAAGACTTGCTAGATTAAGATGTTCCGTGGTGCAAATCGTTGGCTGGGAAAAATACAGGCGGGCGAGGCCTGATAAAGAAGGGATGAAGGAGATGGAAGAAGATAAGAAGAGAGAGAGAGAGAGAGAGAGAGAGAGAGAGAGAGAGAGAGAGAGAGATTTCGTGAAAATGAATTTAACGAGCAAAAAATTAAGAGAGAGAGAGAGAGAGAGAGAGAGAGAGAGAGAGAGAGAGAGAGAGAGAGAGAGAGAGTTCGTGAAAATGAATTTAACGAGCAAAAAAATTAAGGAGAGAGAGAGAGAGAGAGAGAGAGAGAGAGAGAGAGAGAGAGAGAGAGAGAGAGAGAGAGAGAGAGAGTTGACGAAAATGAATTTAAAGAGCAAAAAATTAAGGATATGGAGGAAGATGAGGAGAGAGAGAGAGAGAGAGAGAGAGAGAGAGAGAGAGAGAGAGAGAGAGAGAGAGAGAGAGAGAGAGAGAGTTGACGAAAATGAATTTAAAAAGCAAAAAATTAAGGAAATGGAGAGAGAGAGAGAGAGAGAGAGAGAGAGAGAGAGAGAGAGAGAGAGAGTTGACGAAAATTAATTTAAAGAGCAAAAAATTAAGGAGATGGAGGAAGATGAGGAGAAGAAGAAAAAGGAGAGAGAGAGAGAGAGAGAGAGAGAGAGAGAGAGAGAGAGAGAGAGAGAGAGAGAGAGAGAGAGAGAGAGAGAGAGAGATTTGGGAAATTTATTTCAAAGAGCAAAAAAAATGAAGGCGAAATGATTTTGGTGAATCCAGTTTGATAAACGCAAAGTGATGGACATTGAAAATTAAAACCGAAGAATCGGAGAGAAAGGATAAACATCACGTGGATGATAGTGAATGGAGGAGAAGAAAAGAGGAGAAAGTGAAAGATTGATAAATATTCAATAGGTTGAAATATATGTACATGTGTATATATTTATATATATATATATATATATATATATATATATATATATACACAGTATATATATATATATATATATATATATATATATATATATATATATATATATATATTACTTATCAGTCACAAAACTGCACGTGACATATATTAAAGGGTAAAATCCACTGGAAACAGGAAAGGAAAAGACCAGGTACCAAGCGCTTTTGTGTATTACGTACACTTTGTACCCTGAAGAAGTGTACGTAATACACGAAAGCGCTTGGTACCTGGTCTTTTCCTTTCCTGTTTCATATATATATATATATATATATATGTATATATATACATATATAATATATATATATATATATAATAGATTAAACTCTAAACATGTGATTTTTAAAGGTTAAAGGGTAAAAAAAAGGACCAAGAAAGATCTAACTCGGGCCATCCTTGAGGTCAGTGTCCTTTTAAATAAGAAAAAGGTTAATTTAAACAAACTATATAAGAATTAAGTTTAAGTAGGAATAGGAGACGAGAGAAGAATAAAAGAGGAATTAGAAATGGAGGAATAAAGGGGGAATAGTAGACAAAAGAGTGGAATATAAGAAGAATAATAGACAAGAAATGGAACAGGAATAAGAGACGATAGAAATAAAAGAGAAATGAGAGACAAGAGGAATAAAAGAGGAATGGGAGACAGGAGAGGAAGAAAGAGAAATGACAGACAAAAGAGGAATAAAAGAGAAGTCAGAGACCAGAGAGGAATAAAAGAGGAATGGGAGACCAGAGAGGGATAAAAGAGGAATGAGTGACAAGAGAGGAATAAAAGAGGAATGAGAGATAAGAGGTAGATAAAAGAGGAATGAGAGGCAAGAGAGGAATAAAAGAGGAATGAGAGACCAGATAAGAATAAAAGAGGAATGAGAGACAAGAGAAGAATAAAAGAGGAATGAGAAACAAGAGAGGAATAGAAGAGGAATGAGAGACAAGAGAAGAATAAAAGAGGAATGAGAGACAAGAGAGGAATAAAAGAGGAAAGAGAGACAAGAGAGGAATAAAAGAGGAATCAGAGACAAGGAAGAAAAGAGGAATGAGTGACAAGAGAAGAATAAAAGAGGAATGAGAGACCAGAGAGGAATAAAAGAGGAATGAGAGACCAGAGAAGAATAAAAGAGGAATGAGAGACAGGAGTGGAATAAAAGAGAAATGAGAGACAAGAGAGTAATAGAAGAGGAATGAGGGACAAGAGAAGAATAAAAGAGGAATGAGAGACAAGAGAGGAATAGAGGAATGCGGAACATGAGAGGAATAAAAGGGGAATGAGAGACAAGAGAAGAATAAAAGAGGAATGAGAGACAAAAGTGGAATAGAAGAGGAATGATAGACAAAAGTGGAATAAAAGAGGAATGAGAGACAAGAGTGGAATAAACGAGGAATGAGAAACAAGAGAGGAATAAAAGAGGAATGAAAAGAGAGGAATAAAAGAGGAATAAAAGACAAGAAAGGAAGAAAAGAGGAATGAGAGACAAGAGAAGAATAAAAAAGGAATGAGAGACAAGAGAGGAATAAAAAAGGAATGAGAGACAAAAGTGGAATAGAAGAGGAATGATAGACAAAAGTGGAATAAAAGAGGAATGAGAGATAAGAGGGGAATAAACGAGGAATGAGGAACAAGAGAGGAATAAAAGAGGAATGAAAAGAGAGGAATAAAAGAGGAATAAAAGACAAGAAAGGAAGAAAAGAGGAATGAGAGACAAGAGAAGAATAGAAGAGGAATGAGAGACAAGAGAGGAATAAAAAAGAAATGAGAGACAAAAGTGGAATAGAAGAGGAATGATAGACAAAAGTGGAATAAAAGAGGAATGAGAGACAAGAGTGGAATAAACGAGGAATGAGAAACAAGAGAGGAATAAAAGAGGAATGAAAAGAGAGGAATAAAAGAGGAATAAAAGACAAGAAAGGAAGAAAAGAGGAATGATAGACAAGAGAAGAATAAAAGAGGAATGAGAGACTAGAGAGGAATAAAAGAGGAACGAGAGACCAGAGAAGAATAAAAGAGGAATGAGAGACAAGAGTGGAATAAAAGAGGAATGAGAGACAAGAGAGGAACAAAAGAGGAATGAGGGACAAGAGAAGAATAAAAAAGGAATGAGAAACAAGAGAGGAATAGAAGAGGAATGAGAGACGAGAGAAGAATAAAAGAGGAATGAGAGACAAGAGAGGAATAAAAGAGGAAGGAGAGACAAGAGAGGAATAAAAGAGGAATGAGAGACAAGAAAGGAAAAAAAGAGGAATGAGAGACAAAAGAAGAATAAAAGAGAAATGAGAGACCAGAGAGGAATAAAAGAGGAATGAGAGACCAGAGAAGAGTAAGAGAGGAATGAGAGACAAGAGTGGAATAAAAGAGGAATGAAAGACAAGAGAGGAATAAAAGAGGAATGAGGGACAAGAGAAGAATAAAAGAGGAATGAGAGACAAGAGAGGAATAGAGGAATGCAGAACAAGAGAGGAATAAAAGGGGAATGAGAGACAAGAGAAGAATAAAAGAGGAATGAGAGACAAGAGAGGAATTAAAAAGGAATGAGAGACAAAAGTGGAATAGAAGAGGAATGAGAGACAAGAGTGGAATAAAAGAGGAATGCGAAACATGAGAGGAATAAAAGAGGAATGAGAAACAAAAGAAGTATAAAAGAGGAATGAAAGACATGATAGCAATAAAAGAGAAATGAGATACCAGAGAATAATAAAAGAGGAATAAGAAACAAGAGAGGAACAAAGAGGAATGAGAGACAAGAGAGGAATAAAAGAGGAATGAGACACAAGAGACAAGAGAGGAATAAAAGAGGAATGAGAAAGAAGAGAGGAATAAAAGAGGAATGAGAGACCAGAGAGGAATAAAAGAGGAATGAGAGACAAGAGTAGAATAAAAGAGGAATAAGAGACAAGAGAAGAATATAAGAGGAATGAGAGACAAGAGAGGAATAAAAGAGGAATGAGAGACAAGAGAGGAATAAAAGAGGAATAAGAGACAAGATAGGAATAAAAGGGGAATGAGAGACAAGAGAAGAATAAAAGAGGAATGAGAGACAAGAGAGCAATAAAAGAGGAATGAGAGATGAGAAAGTAATAAAAGATGAATGAGAGACAAGAAAGGAATAAAAGGGGACTGAGATACAAGAGAGGAATAAAAGAGGAATGAGAGACCAGAGAAGAATAAAAGAGGAATGAGAGATAAGAGAGTAATGAAAGAGAAAGGAGATACAAGAAAAGAATATAAGAGGAATGAGAGACCAGAGAGGAATAAAAGAGGAATGAAAGACAAGAGAGGATAAAAGAGGAATGAGAGACCAGAGTGGAATAAGAGGAATGAGAGACCAGAGAGGAATAAAAGAGGAATGAGAGATAAGAGAGGAATTAAAGATTAATGCGAGACAAGAGATGAATAGAGGAATGCGAAACAATAGAGGAATAAGAGGAATGAGAGACAAGAGAGGAATAAAAGAGGAATGAGAGACCAGAGAGGAATAAAAGAGGAATGAGAGACAAGAGAGGAATTAAAGATTAATGCGAGACAAGAGATGAATAGAGGAATGCGAAACAAGAGAGGAATAAAAGAGGAATGAGAGACAAGAGAGGAATAAAAGAGGAATGAGAGATAAGAGAGGAATTAAAGATTAATGCGAGACAAGAGATGAATAGAGGAATGCAAAACAAGAGAGGAATAAAAGAGGAATTAGAGACAAGAGAGGAATAAAAGAGGAATGAGAGACCAGAGAGGAATAAAAGAGGAATGAGAGACAATACAGGAATTAAGGATTAATGCGAGACCAGAGAGGAATAAAAGAGGAATGAGAAAGAAGAGAGGAATAAAAGAGGAATGAGAAAGAAGAGAGGAATAAAAGAGGAATAAGAGACAAGAGACGAATAAAAGAGGAATGAGAGACAAGAGAGGAATGAAAGAGGAATGTGAGACAAGAGAAGAGTAAAAAAGGAACGAGAGACAAGAGAGGAATGAAAGAGGAACGAGAGACAAGAGAGGAATAAAAAAGGAATGAGAGACAAGAGAGGAATGAAAGAGGAATGAGAGACAAGAGAGGAATAAAAGAGGAATGAGAGACAAGAGAGGAATAAAAGAAGAATGAGACACAAGAGAGGAATGAAAGAGGAATGAGAGACCACAGATGAATAAAAGAGGAATGAGATAGAGTAGAGGAATAAAAGAGGAATAAGAGACCATAGAGGAATAAAAGAGGAATGAGAGACCATAGAGGAATAAAAGAGGAATGAGAGACAAGAGAGGAATAAAAGAGGAATGAGAGACAAGAGAGGAATAAAAGAGGAATGAGAAACAAGAGAGGAATAAAAGCGGAATGAGAGATAAGAGAAGAATAAAAGAGGAATGAGAGGCAAGAGAGGAATAAAAGAGGAATGAGAGACAAGAGAGGAATGAAAGAGGAATGTGAGACAAGAGAAGAGTAAAAAAGGAACGAGAGACAAGAGAGGAGTGAAAGAGGAACGAGAGACAAGAGAGGAATAAAAGAGGAAGGAGAGACAAGAGAGGAATAAAAGAGGAATGAGAGACAAGAGAGGAATAAAAGAGGAACGAGAGACAAGAGAGGAATAAAAGAGGAATGAGAGACCAGAGAGGAATAAAAAAAGGAATGAGAGACAAGAGAGGAATAAAAGAGGAATGAGAGACAAGAGAGGAATAAAAGAGGAATGAGAGACAAGAGAGGAATGAAAGAGGAATGTGAGACAAGAGAAGAGTAAAAAAGGAACGAGAGACAAGAGAGGAGTGAAAGAGGAAGGAGAGACAAGAGAGGAATAAAAGAGGAAGGAGAGACAAGAGAGGAATAAAAGAGGAATGAGAGACAAGAGAGGAATAAAAAAGGAATGAGAGACAAGAGAGGAATAAAAGAGGAATGAGAGACAAGAGGAATAAAAAAGGAATGAGAGACAAGAGAGGAATAAAAGAGGAATGAGAGACAAGAGAGGAATGAAAGAGGAATGTGAGACAAGAGAGGAATAAAAGAAGAATGAGACACAAGAGAGGAATGAAAGAGGAATGAGAGACAAGAGAGGAATGAAAGAGGAATGTGAGACAAGAGAAGAGTAAAAAAGGAACGAGAGACAAGAGAGGAGTGAAAGAGGAAGGAGAGACAAGAGAGGAATAAAAGAGGAAGGAGAGACAAGAGAGGAATAAAAGAGGAACGAGAGACAAGAGAGGAATAAAAGAGGAATGAGAGACAAGAGAGGAATAAAAGAGGAATGAGAGACAAGAGAGGAATAAAAGAAGAATGAGACACAAGAGAGGAATGAAAGAGGAATGAGAGACCACAGATGAATAAAAGAGGAATGAGATAGAGTAGAGGAATAAAAGAGAAATGAGAGACCATAGAGGAATAAAAGAGAAATTAGAGACCATAGAGGAATAAAAGAGGAATGAGAGACAAGAGAGGAATAAAAGAGGAATGAGAGACAAGAGAGGAATAAAAGAGGAATGAGAAACAAGAGAGGAATAAAAGCGGAAACAGAGATAAGAGAAGAATAAAAGAGGAATGAGAGGCAAGAGAGGAATAAAAGAGGAATGAGAAACAAGAGAGAGACAAAAGAGGAATGAGAGACCAAAGAGGAATAAAAGAGGAATGAGAGACAAGAGAGGGATAAAAGAGGAATGAGAGACAAGAGAGGAATAAAAAAGGAACGAGAGACAAGAGAGGAATAAAAGAGGAAGGAGAGACAAGAGAGGAATAAAAGAGGAATGAGAGACAAAAGAGGAATGAGAGACAAGAGAGGAATAAAAGAGGAATGAGAGACAAGAGAGGAATAAAAGAAGAATGAGACACAAGAGAGGAATGAAAGAGGAATGAGAGACCACAGATGAATAAAAGAGGAATGAGATAGAGTAGAGGAATAAAAGAGAAATGAGAGACCATAGAGGAATAAAAGAGAAATTAGAGACCATAGAGGAATAAAAGAGGAATGAGAGACAAGAGATGAATAAAAGAGGAATGAGAGACAAGAGAGGAATAAAAGAGGAATGAGAAACAAGAGAGGAATAAAAGCGGAAAGAGAGATAAGAGAAGAATAAAAGAGGAATGAGAGGCAAGAGAGGAATAAAAGAGGAATGAGAAACAAGAGAGAGACAAAAGAGGAATGAGAGACCAAAAAGGAATAAAAGAGGAATGAGAGACAAGAGAGGGATAAAAGAGGAATGAGAAACAAGAGAGGAATAGAGGAATGAGAGACAAGAGAGGAATAAAAGAGGAATGAGAAACAAGAGAGAGACAAAAGAGAAATGAGAGACAGGAGAGAAAT
>NC_090758.1:73115295-73120295 GCF_036898095.1 Palaemon carinicauda
AAGATTAAAACTGCTCTTTTTTTTATAATATAAAGACTAAAAACCAAGAAATTAAATCTCTGTAGATTTAAAGTTTCAAAGAGACTCCTACGAATTTTAAAAAAAAAATCAAAAGTATTTGAAAATATACACTTTAATAAGATTAAAACTGCTCTTTTTTATGCTCTTTTTTATAATATAAAGACTAAAAACAAGAAATTAAATCCCTGTAGATTTAAAGTTTCAAAAAGACTCCTACGAATTTAAAAAAGAAAAATATCAAAACAAGTATTTGAAAATATAAAATTTAATAAGATTAAAACTGCTCTTTTTTATAATATAAAGACTAAAAACAAGAAATTAAATCCCTGTAGATTTAAAGTTTCAAAAAGACTCCTACGAATTTAAAAAAAAAGAAATATCAAAACAAGTATTTGAAAATATAAACTTTAATAAGATTAAAACTGCTCTTTTTTTAAAATAGAAAGACTAAAAACCAAGAAATTAAATCCCTGTAGATTTAAAGTTTCAAAAAGACTCCTACGAACTGCAAAAAAAAAAAAAAAAAATGTCTTAATAAACGCAGATATTTTTTGGTACTATAAACCTTTAATAAGACTAAAACTGGTCTTGTTTTACAATAAAAAATACATAAAAACAAGAAATTAAATCCCTGTAGATTTTAAGTTTTAAAAAGACTCCTACGAACAGCAAAAAAAAAAAGAAAAAAAAATCTCTTAATAAACACATTCAAAACAAAAGGACCCGAGTCTCAGTCCAGCTAAGGACCAAGGCGTTCATCTTCCCCTTGTAAGAAGCTGTCCAGTCTATTAAACCTCGGAAAAGATCAAAAGAAGCCGTCAGTTTACGAAGATAAAAAGTTATATAAAAAAAAAAAAAAGGGACGCAAGCCATTTGGGACCTTCCAGCACTTCCAGGCCTTCCAGATCGCCACCTCCTGGAAGGATCCTTCGCGCAGTTTTTTTCTTTTTTCTGTTCCAGAGGCCACCAGCATGGATGACTTGATTAGACGCCTCTGGCTATTATCTTCATTCTCCAACATCAGCTTTAATCTCGATCTCCAACAATCTCCCTCACTATTCGCTATCGTTGGCCTTCCTGGAATTTATTCTTCGGTAAATACTTCCTCTTCCGATATAATCTTTGTGGGTCTTCAACAGTTTTACTTGTACCGACAGGCATCTTTTACAATCTCCACACACACACACACACACACACACACACACACAATATATATATATATATATATATATATATATATATACACACACTTCAAAACCGCTCAACCTTTTCGTGAATAACCTAGACCACCTAACGTACAGAAGAGAGACTCTCTCTCTCTCTCTCTCTCTCATCTGCAGGTAAACCCTAAACTAACCCCCTACCTCATAGCCAACCAACCAACTAACCCTTCCCCAGCCTAACCTAACCCCCTCTCCAACCCCACAAGGTTCTTCCAGAGCAGCTAGCCTAGCCAGCCAGGCGAACCGGGTCTGAGGCCACCCTTCCCCAGCCACCTACCAACACCACCACCTTCCACCACCACCACGACCAGCAACTAACGACTCGACTAATGATTCGGGACAAGCAACAAGACGGTCGACACCTCGGCCCTGTAATCTGCCGCGGCCAGCCAGCCACTCTCTCTCTCGGAACCCACCACCACCGCCCGCCCGCCCGGGACGGCTCTCGCCACCCAGGAGCAAAAGGCTGGGCCGAATCAGCCTGGGTTTGATGCTGCTTCTCCGGTGGTATGGAGGGAGGCAGGCAGGCATGTAGGAATAGAGGAAGTACGATGCAGGACTAAGCAGGACTAAGCAGGATTATGCAGTAGGATTCTATAGCTTCAAACAAGATAATACAGATTATAGAATACAGAAGCATGTAGGAATAGAGGAAGTACGGTGCAGGACTAAGCAGGATTATGCAGTAGGATTCTATAGCCTCAAACAAGATAATACAAATTATAGAATACAGAAGCATGTAGGAATAGAGGAAGTACGATGCAGGACTAAGCAGGATTATGCAGTAGGATTCTATAGCTGTAGGAATAGAGGAAGTACGATGCAGGACTAAGCAGGATTATGCAGTAGGATTCTGTAGCTTCAAACAAGATAATACAAATTATAGAATACAGAAGCATGTAGGAATAGAGGAAGTACGATGCAGGACTAAGCAGGATTATGCAGTAGGATTCTATAGCTTCTAACAAGATAATACAAATTATAGAATACAGAAGCATGTAGGAATAGAGGAAGTACGATGCAGGACTAAGCAGGATTATGCAGTAGGATTCTATGGCCTCAAACAAGATAATACAAATTATAGAATACAGAAGCATGTAGGAATAGAGGAAGTACGATGCAGGACTAAGCAGGATTATGCAGTAGGATTCTATAGCTGTAGGAATAGAGGAAGTACGATGCAGGACTAAGCAGGATTATGCAGTAGGATTCTGTAGCTTCTAACAAGATAATACAAATTATAGAATACAGAAGCATGTAGGAATAGAGGAAGTACGATGCAGGACTAAGCAGGATTATGCAGTAGGATTCTATGGCCTCAAACAAGATAATACAAATTATAGAATACAGAAGCATGTAGGAATAGAGGAAGTACGATGCAGGACTAAGCAGGATTATGCAGTAGGATTCTATGGCCTCAAACAAGATAATACAAATTATAGAATACAGAAGCATGTAGGAATAGAGGAAGTACGATGCAGGACTAAGCAGGATTATGCAGTAGGATTCTATAGCTGTAGGAATAGAGGAAGTACGATGCAGGACTAAGCAGGATTATGCAGTAGGATTCTGTAGCTTCTAACAAGATAATACAAATTATAGAATACAGAAGCATGTAGGAATAGAGGAAGTACGATGCAGGACTAAGCAGGATTATGCAGTAGGATTCTATGGCCTCAAACAAGATAATACAAATTATAGAATACAGAAGCATGTAGGAATAGAGGAAGTACGATGCAGGACTAAGCAGGATTATGCAGTAGGATTCTATAGCTTCTAACAAGATAATACAAATTATAGAATACAGAAGCATGTAGGAATAGAGGAAGTACGATGCAGGACTAAGCAGGATTATGCAGTAGGATTCTATAGCTGTAGGAATAGAGGAAGTACGATGCAGGACTAAGCAGGATTATGCAGTAGGATTCTATAGCTTCTAACAAGATAATACAAATTATAGAATACAGAAGCATGTAGGAATAGAGGAAGTACGATGCAGGACTAAGCAGGATTATGCAGTAGGATTCTATAGCTGTAGGAATAGAGGAAGTACGATGCAGGACTAAGCAGGATTATGCAGTAGGATTCTATGGCCTCAAACAAGATAATACAAATTATAGAATACAGAAGCATGTAGGAATAGAGGAAGTACGATGCAGGACTAAGCAGGATTATGCAGTAGGATTCTGTAGCTTCTAACAAGATAATACAAATTATAGAATACAGAAGCATGTAGGAATAGAAGAAGTACGATGCAGGACTAAGCAGGATTATGCAGTAGGATTCTATGGCCTCAAACAAGATAATACAAATTATAGAATACAGAAGCATGTAGGAATAGAAGAAGTACGATGCAGGACTAAGCAGGATTATGCAGTAGGATTCTATAGCCTCAAACAAGATGATACAAATTATAGAATACAGAAGCATGTAGGAATAGAGGAAGTACGATGCAGGACTAAGCAGGATTATGCAGTAGGATTCTATAGCTTCTAACAAGATAATACAAATTATAGAATACAGAAGCATGTAGGAATAGAGGAAGTACGATGCAGGACTAAGCAGGATTATGCAGTAGGATTCTATAGCTTCTAACAAGATAATACAAATTATAGAATACAGAAGCATGTAGGAATAGAGGAAGTACGATGCAGGACTAAGCAGGATTATGCAGTAGGATTCTATAGCTTCTAACAAGATAATACAAATTATAGAATACAGAAGCATGTAGGAATAGAGGAAGTACGATGCAGGACTAAGCAGGATTATGCAGTAGGATTCTATGGCCTCAAACAAGATAATACAAATTATAGAATACAGAAGCATGTAGGAATAGAGGAAGTACGATGCAGGACTAAGCAGGATTATGCAGTAGGATTCTATGGCCTCAAACAAGATAATACAAATTATAGAATACAGAAGCATGTAGGAATAGAGGAAGTACGATGCAGGACTAAGCAGGATTATGCAGTAGGATTCTATAGCTTCTAACAAGATAATACAAATTATAGAATACAGAAGCATGTAGGAATAGAGGAAGTACGATGCAGGACTAAGCAGGATTATGCAGTAGGATTCTATAGCTGTAGGAATAGAGGAAGTACGATGCAGGACTAAGCAGGATTATGCAGTAGGATTCTATGGCCTCAAACAAGATAATACAAATTATAGAATACAGAAGCATGTAGGAATAGAGGAAGTACGATGCAGGACTAAGCAGGATTATGCAGTAGGATTCTATAGCTTCTAACAAGATAATACAAATTATAGAATACAGAAGCATGTAGGAATAGAGGAAGTACGATGCAGGACTAAGCAGGATTATGCAGTAGGATTCTATGGCCTCAAACAAGATAATACAAATTATAGAATACAGAAGCATGTAGGAATAGAGGAAGTACGATGCAGGACTAAGCAGGATTATGCAGTAGGATTCTATAGCTGTAGGAATAGAGGAAGTACGATGCAGGACTAAGCAGGATTATGCAGTAGGATTCTATGGCCTCAAACAAGATAATACAAATTATAGAATACAGAAGCATGTAGGAATAGAGGAAGTACGATGCAGGACTAAGCAGGATTCTATAGCTTCTAACAAGATAATACAAATTATAGAATACAGAAGCATGTAGGAATAGAGGAAGTACGATGCAGGACTAAGCAGGATTATGCAGTAGGATTCTATAGCTGTAGGAATAGAGGAAGTACGATGCAGGACTAAGCAGGATTATGCAGTAGGATTCTATAGCTGTAGGA
>NC_090758.1:73125295-73150295 GCF_036898095.1 Palaemon carinicauda
TCAGGATGAACTCACGAGCTGACAAGCATTGTATCCTATTTCAGGACGAATTTGCAATCATCATATCCTGTTTTAGGACTAATTTACAAGCATAATATCATATTTTAGTACGAATTAGCTAACACCATATCCTGTTTTAGTAAGACCTTACAAGTACCATATCCTTTTATAAGACGAACTTACAAGTACCATATCCTATTTTAGGACGAACTTACAAGCACCATATCCTATTTTAGGACGAACTTACAAGTACCTTATCCTTTTATAAGACTAACTTACAAGTACCTTATCCTTTTATAGACGAACTTACAAGTACCTTATCCTTTTATAGGACGAACTTACAAGTACCATATCCTATTTTAGTACGAACTTACGTACCATATCCTTTTACAAGACGATCTTAGAAGTACCATATCCTATTTTAGAACGAACTTAGGTACCATATCCTTTTATGAGACTAACTTACAAGTACCTTATCCCTTTATAGGACGAACTTACAAGTACCATATCCTATTTTAGTACGAACTTACTAACACTACACTATTTTAGTATGAACTTTCAAGCACCACATGGTTTTTTTCCACCCAGAATGCAAACCACCACAATCTAACAACTACCGCGTACATATTTGAATGTCTGTCCAAAAAAAAGTATATTGATTTTGCAAGTACCCACAAAATCAACTTATGCCGAGATTGGATTTTTTTTTTTCAAGAACTAATCATTTTAATAGTTGCATTTGAAAAAAAAATGTTAAACGACCCATTATCAATCAATCAAATTGACCCATTATCAATCAATTAATTGACCCATTATCAATCAATCAATTGACCCATTATCAATCAATCAATTGACCCATTAATTATCAATCAATTAATGGACCCATTATCAATCAATTA
The DNA here is from genome assembly GCF_036898095.1 of Palaemon carinicauda. Taxonomy (NCBI): domain Eukaryota; kingdom Metazoa; phylum Arthropoda; class Malacostraca; order Decapoda; family Palaemonidae; genus Palaemon; species Palaemon carinicauda. The sequence continues at coordinate 73,126,195 of NC_090758.1, forward strand.
ATTGACCCATTATCAGTCGATTAATTGACCCATTATCAATCAATTAATATACCCATTATCAGTCAATTAATTGACCCATTATCAATCAATCAATTGACCCATTATCAAACAATTAATTGACCCGTTATCAATCAATCAATTGACTCATTATCAATCAATTAATTGACCCATTATCAATCAATCAATCGACCCATTATCAATCAATCAATCGACCCATTATCAATCAGGTAATTGACGGATGAACAATCAAAAATAATTTACCCATAAAAATTAATTTTCACATCACAATTGCCCCATTATTTAAAGCAATTAATTGGCTCATTATTAATCACAATAAATTGACCCATCTTTAATAATTAACTGACCCGTCACAATTATCAATTATCAATCACAATTGGTCGATCCATTATCAATCACATTTGACCCATTATGAATCAAAATTAACTGATTATCAATCCCAACTAATTTACCCATAATAAATTACTAACTAATTTTCTCATTATTAATAACAATTGACCCATTATCAATCTCTAACCCATTTTTATCACAATTAACTGACCCATAATCAGTCACAATTAACTGACCCATTATCAGTCACAATTAATTGACCCATTATCAGTCACAATTAACTGACCCATTATCAATCACAATTAACTGACCCATTATCAATCACAATTAATTGACCCATCAGTCACAATTAATTGACCCATTATCAATCACAATTAATTGACCCATTATCAATGACCCATTATCACAATTGACCCCTTATTAATCACATTTAATTGACCCATAATCGATCATAATTAATGGACCCATTATCAATCAATTAATTGACCCATTATCAATCCCAATTTAACAATTATCACAATTGAACAATCATCACAATAGACCCATTATCAATCACAATTGACCCATAACGAATCACAATTGACCCATTATCAATCACAATTAATTGACCCATTATTAATTACAATTAATTGACCCATTATTAATCACAATTAATTGACCCATTATTAATCACAATTAATTGACCCATAATAAATCATAATTAACCCATTATCAATCACAACTAATTGACACAATCAAAATTAATTGGCCCATTAAAACCATAACCAATTTACCCATAATAAATCAACTAATTTTCACACAATCACACTCAACCCATTATCAACCACAGCTAATTGACCCATTATTAATCAAAATTAATTGCCCAATTATAATAACGAATTAATCTACTATCATCTTAACCCTTTATCAACCACAACTAATTGACCCATTATTAATCAAAATTAATTGCCCAATTATAATAACAAATTAATCTACTATCATCTTAACCCATTATCAACCACAACTAATTGACCCATTATTAATCAAAATTAATTGCCCCATTATAATAACTAATTAATCCACTATCATCTTAACCCATTATCAATCACAAAAATCGTGATTATAGTTTTCTTAAACATATATTACTGTTGTCATTCAATGAACAAAATCTAATGTTTTATAACTCACAGATCTCAGATACTGAAGGTTGGTCCAAGAAGTCCAAAGTTCGTAGATATTCAGAAGTACATTGTTTTCTTACGAGACCTGTAAAGAAGGCATGAATTAAGATTACCCATAATCAATAAACAGTCTATCAATGGTTAATAAACCTTTTTTATCTTGGTTGATATACAGTCCTTAACTATGGTTAATAAACAGTTTATCTATGGTAAATAAACCATTTTTATCTATGGCTGATATAAAATCCTTATCTATGGTTGATATGAAGTCCTTATCTATGGTTGATAAACAGTTTATCTATGGTAAATAAAACATTTTTTATCTTGGTTGATATACAGTCCTTATCTATGGTTGATAAACAGTTTTTCTATGGTAAATAAACCATTCTTATCTATGGTTGATATAAAATCCTTATCTATGGTTGATAAACAGTTTTTCTATGGTAAATAAACCATTTTTATCTATGGTATATATAAAATCCTTATCTATGGTTGATATACAGTCCTTAAGTATGGTTGATAAACAGTTTATCTATGGTTGATAAACAGTTTATCTATGGTAAATAAACCATTTTTATCTATGGTATATATAAAATCCTTATCTATGGTTGATATACAGTCCTTAACTATGGTTGATAAACAGTTTATCTATGGTAAATATATCATTTTTATCTATGGTTTATATAAAGTCCTTATCTATGGTTGATATACAGTCCTTAACTATGGTTGATATACAGGTTATCTATGGTAAATAAACCATTTTATCTATGGTCGATAGAGATTCCTTATCTATGGTTGATAAAACATTTAATCTATGGTCGATATAGAGTCCTTATCTATGGTTGATAAACAGTTTATTTATGGTAAATAAACCGTTTTTATTATTGGTCGATATAGAGTCCTTATCTATGGTTGAGAAAAATTTAATCTATGGTCGATATAAAGTCCTCATCTTTAGCTAAAATTAGTGCATGGTGCAAATTATGGGGTATGAAGTTGAATCCTAACAAAACTCAAAGTATGATTGTAAGTAGGTCAAGGACGGTGGCTCCTCAACATCCGAATCTCAGTATTGATAATGTTTCTTTAAATTTGTATGACTTTCAAAATTTTAGGTGTGATTCTCGACAGCAAATTTACTTTTGAGAAACACAGGTCTGTCTTCTTCAATTGCACAAAAAATTGGCTTATTGAGAAAGTCTAAGATTTTCGGTGATCAATCTATTCTGAAGAAGTGTTTTAATTTTTTCATTCTACCTTGTTTTGAGTATTGTTCTCCTGTCTGGTCTTTAGCTGCTGATTCTCACCTTAATTTGGACAGAAACTTACGGTCTATTAAATTTCTTATTCCTGATCTATATATTAATCTTTGGCACCGTCGTTCAATTAGTTCATCATGCATGTTGCATAAGATTTTTCATAACTCTGACCATCCTTTACATTCAGATCTCCCGGGACAATTCTCTCCTGTTCGTAATACTAGGCAGGCAGTTAATTCTAATAGCCAGGCCTTCTCCATCATGAGGCTCAATACTACGCAGTACTCTAGAAGTTTTATTCCAGCTGTTACCAAGTTGTGGAATGATCTTCCTAATCGGGTAGTTGAATCAGTAGAACTTCAAAAGTTCAAAGTTGTTGCAAATGCTTTTTTGTTGACCAGGCGGACACGAGTCTTTTTATAGTTTATATATGACATATTTGTTTTTGACGTTGTTAATAGTTTATATATGACATATCTCTTTTGACATTACTTTTTTAGAATGATTTATTGTTAATTTGTTCTCATTTATTTATTTCCTTATTTCCTTTCCTCACTGGGCTATTTTTCCCTATTGGAGCCCCTGGGTTTATAGCATCTTGCTTTTCCAATTAGGGTTGTAGCTTGGATAGTAATAATAATAATAATATGGTTGATAAAACGTTTAATCTATGGTCGACATAAAGTCCTTATCTATGGTTGATAAACCGTTCTTATCAAATCCTTAGCTATGGTTGATAATGATTATTAAATGGTAAATAAGAAGTCCTTATCTATAGTAAATAAAGTCCCAATGTATGGTTGAAATTAAATATACTTTGTCAATAGTCTTAAAATTAATATATATATATATATATATATATATATATATATACAATCATTTGAGAAGGGAAAATTAATTCGTTTCCAAATTTATCTGTAGACGTTTTTACAATACATTTATCAGAAGCAACTCACTGTTCTATGGCTTACCAAATTATCAGCTGAAGAAAATTCAGAGTACAAAACAGAGCCGCTAGATTAATAAAAGGACTACACAATAGGGAAAGAATTACCCCTGCACTAATTAAATTACACTGGCTGCCGGTAAAAGCGAGAATTGAATACAAGCTACTCTTACTAACGTTTAAGATACTGAATCAAAATGAACCAAAATACCTAAAAGAATGCCTGAACAAACTAGAACTAGAAACAAATGTTACAATAAGACACCTGAATGACAAACATAAAACTATCTGAACCAAGAACAAATAGTAAATTTGGTGAAAGGGCTTTTAGCTACTGTGCGCCTAGACATTATAATAAACTGCCAACTGAAATGAAGGACCTAAAGGGAGCAATTGAATCTAAGAAGAAACTAAAGACATTACTTTTCACAAGAGCATATGATTTGGAAGATGCTACAATCAAAGAATTGTATAAGTTATAATGAAAAGGTTTCGTTAGATGATTAATATGGACCCGCCCGAGAAGTAGTTCACTCTACTTCAGTGGAGGGTTGGATTTAAACCCAAAACAAGTAAACAAGTAAACAAGAAACAAATAGAAGTTTGAAATGGTATTCTATATGATTAATTGTTCAAAATTATTCCTAGTATATCTAATTATAATAATTAATCAGTATTAAATGAATTTGCCACATAAGCATCGTGACGACTAAAAAACACTAACTTTTATTAATGAGTATTTTGGTTTTTTTTGGAGAATTCACATATGTCAAATTCTATTGTTAATTTTGACATTAAAAAATAACCTGTGAATAAAGAAAAAATATATGAAAAGAGAGAGAGAGAGAGAGAGAGAGAGAGAGAGAGAGAGAGAGAAGGCGGTAGGTGGAAAATTTAATATAATAAAATAGAGTAAAACAGAAAGAGGAAAAAAGAACAAATTTGAGAGAGAGAGAGAGAGAGAGAGAGAGAGAGAGAGAGAGAAGGCTGTAGGTGGAAAATTTAATATAATACTTAAATAGAGTAAAACAGAAAGAGGAAAAAAGAACAAATTGGAGAGAGAGAGAGAGAGAGAGAGAGAGAGAGAGAGAGAGAGAGAAGGCTGTAGGTGGAAAATTTAATATAATAATAAAATAGAGTAAAACAGAAAGAGGAAAAAAGAACAGATTTGAGAGAGAGAGAGAGAGAGAGAGAGAGAGAGAGAGAGAGACCCAAGGCGGTAGTGAGAAAATTGAATATAATACTAGAATAAAAAGAGAAACAAGAGAAAAAAAAGATAATGTCTAGAACAAATTGGAGAGAGAGAGAGAGAGAGAGAGAGAGAGAGAGAGAGAGAGAGACCCAAGGCGGTAGTGAGAAAATTGAATATAATACTAGAATAAAAAGAGAAACAAGAGAAAAAAAAGATAATGTCTAGAACAAATTGGAGAGAGAGAGAGAGAGAGAGAGAGAGAGAGAGAGAGACTCTTTCTCTCTCTCTCTCTCTCTCTCTCTCTCTAGAAAAAAATGGTCTCTCTCTCTCGAGAGAGACCCTTTCTCTCTCTCTCTCTCTCTCTCTCTCTCTCTCTCTCTCTCTCTCTAGAAAAAATGGTCTCTCTCTCTCTCTCTCGAAAAAAAAAATGGTCTCTCTCTCTCTCTCTCTCTCTCTCTCTCTCTCTCTCTCCCACTTTGTTCTTTTTTCCCTCTCTGTTTTACTCTATTTTAGTATTATATTGAATTTTCCACCTAGAGCCTTCTCTCTCTCTCTCTCTCTCTCTCTCTCTCTCTCTCTCTCTCTGCAATGCGTAGGTGGCCCTCGAATGACGTATGACTTCTGATTCAATATTCCTCGCAGCGGGACGCTCATATTACACTGGACAACTATCGACATCTATTGAATTTCCATACGTCAAAGAGCTGGATGACTTCATGTCCCGAGGTGGATGACTTTTGTCCTGTTTTGAAAGGTTGAATTAAGATAGGGTTTTTTTTTTTTTTAAATGCCGGGAGGTACGGGGAGGTGCGGGAGGGTACGGGAGGGTGGTAGGTAGAGCGGGTTGGACAAGGCGAGCGGTAATCGCCCAGTCAAAACGAATTGTCATCAAACCACCTGCGTTGATGTTGGTCGAAATGGTGGGTGGTTTTCCGACTCTCTCTCTCTCTCTCTCTCTCTCTCTCTCTCTCTCTCTCTCTCTCTCTAGCAAAACACCTGAGTGAGCACGGCCACTTTTATTAAGGGCCCCCGTTTCCCGCAGCGAGCGAGAACTCGATCGGAAATTACAGGGAACGCGGTTCGCCCGTATAACCAACGAGTTTGTTATACGTTATAGCCAATGAGGCCCGTATATCCATCCGCCGATTCTTTATAGCCAATAAAACCCAAATGAACAGGAAGCGACCCTCGCCGGCCACAGATGTCATCTTAAAAGTTTAATAATTGTATCACCGAACGTAAATAAAAGAAACTACGGTTTTTTAACCGGACGGGATAAACGGACGCAATTTCTACCAGGAGATTATTACAGGTTTAAGTGAGAATAAGTGGCAATAATGGTATAAGTGACATTGGAATATCACATAATCCGCGAAAACTGTAATTCTATAAATAGAGGGTATTACTGTACCTGTATATTACAGGTAGCAATGACTATTTTTAGCGTGATCTACGGCTGCCTATATACAGTTATTGGAGATAATTGTCTTTGCTTTTAGTTCTACCGACAAAGTTTTTATATACGATTAATGATAATCTGTTGATGTTATCGCTAAGAGAGAAATGGTATCGGTAGCACATTGGATTATAATAATAATAATAATAATAATAATAACAATCTTTATTTCAGCAAAAGCCATATACAGAGTTACAATAAGGGTACAGTGATCTTACACTTTTGACATCGGTATAAAAAAAACGAAAAAAAAAAAAAGAAAAAGATGAGATATGCAATAATATCAGTGATATATTATAAACATCAATTAGCAGGTTGACCACGGAGTTCTAAGGACTGGATAACAAACTCACAATAGAATTAACGCTTAACAATGATGATAACATACATATCAGCAAACAAAAAGAGGGGGAGAAAGCAAAAAAAAAAAAAAAAAAAAACTTATGCGGATATTAGTAATAATATAATTGACGCTAATATAACTTATTACTAAAGGGCATCTTTTGATATATTTTCTCAATTTTATTTAGTAAATTATACTCTTTAAAATCATCCTTATAAGATATGTAATCATATTCTTAATAAGGACATTTTTATAATAGGACATTTTATATAATTACATTATTAATGAGGACTTTCTTATAGGACATTTTATGTAAGCATATTCTCAATAAGGACATTTTACATAACCACATTCTTAATAAGGACATTTTTATAATAGGACATTTTATATAATTACATTCTTAATGAGGACTTTCTTATAGGACATTTTATATAAGCATATTCTTAATAAGGACATTTTTGTCATAGGACATTTTATATAATCAAATACGAAAGTCCTTATTAAGATAAGGCCTTTCTTATAGGACATTTTATATAAGCATATTCTTAATAAGGATATTTTATATGATCACATTCTTAATAAAGGCATTTTATATAATCACATTCTTAAGGGTATTTTTGTCATAGGACATTTTACCTAATCACATTCTTAATAAGGACATTTTTGTCATAGGACATTTTACCTAATCACATTCTTAATAAGGACATTTTTGTCATAGGGCATTTTACATAATCACATTCTTAATAAGGACATTTTTGTCATAGGACATTTTATATAATCACATTCTTAATAAGGACATTTTTGTCATAGGGCATTTTACATAATCACATTCTTAATAAGGACATTTTTGTCATAGGACATTTTATATAATCACATTCTTAATAAGGACATTTTTGTCATAGGACATTTTATATAATCACATTCTTAATAAGGACATTTTTGTCATAGGACTTTTATATTATCACATTCTTAATAAGGACATTTTTGTCATAGGACATTTTATATAATCACATTCTTAATAAGGACATTTTTGTCATAGCACATTTAATATAATCACATTCTTAATAAGGACATTTTTGTCATAGGACATTTTATATAATCACATTCTTAATAAGGACATTTTTGTCATAGGACATTTTATATAATCACATTCTTAATAAGGACATTTTTGTCATAGCACATTTAATATAATCACATTCTTAATAAGGACATTTTTGTCATAGGACATTTTACATAATCACATTCTTAAAAGAGACATTTTTGTCATAGGACATTTTATATCATCACATTCTTAATAAGGACATTTTTGTCATAGGACATTTTACATAATCACATTCTTAATAAGGACATTTTTGTCATAGGACATTTTATATTATCACATTCTTAATAAGGACATTTTTGTCATAGGACATTTTATATAATCACATTCTTAATAAGGACATTTTTGTCATAGGACATTTTATATAATCACATTCTTAATAAGGACATTTTTGTCATAGCACATTTAATATAATCACATTCTTAATAAGGACATTTTTGTCATAGGACATTTTACATAATCACATTCTTAAAAGAGACATTTCTGTCATAGGACATTTTATATAATCACATTCTTAATAAGGACATTTTTGTCATAGGACATTTTATATAATCACATTCTTAATAAGGACATTTATGTCATAGCACATTTGATATAATCACATTCTTAATAAGGACATTTTTGTCATGGGACATTTAATATAATCACATTCTTAAAAGGGACATTTTTGTCATGGGGCATTTTATATAATCACATTCTTAATAAGGACATTTTATATAATCACACTTTTTAAGGACATTTTTGTCATAGGGCATTTTACATTATCAGATTCTTGAGAACATTTTTGTCATTATTGTCAATATGTTTTTGTTTGAAATAATTTTTAAATGTTTTTTGTAGTTTTTTTTTTTATTGTTTCCCCAATTAAGTATAATGTAGACTAATTACTACTCAGATTTGCACTACAGTATAGTCCATTTCATTTAGCGATGCATATTTGCACCGACTCGCGGCGGTGCCCTTTTAGCTCGGAAAAGTTTCCTGATCGCTGATTGGTTAGAATTATCTTGTCCAACCAATCAGCGATCCGGAAACTTTTCCGAGCTAAAAGGGCACCGCTGCGAGTCGGTGCAAATATGCATCGCTAAAAGAAATGGGCTATAGTTAAATCTTGGATTTTGCACTAAACACCTCTAAGGAATCTTATCTTTCAAATAAACACCATCTTAACTAGTTAAAATTAAAAACTTCAATAAGAGGCTGAAGATTTTTAGTTCGTCCTATGCAATATTGTCATAAAAGATATCTGGCCTCTAAAAACTTTGAAATTATTATTGAAATTATTATTATAATTTAAGTCTTTAAGAGCTATATAGGACATATTTGATTTTTTTATCTTATCAAGTCACCAGATTACAGCAGACTTGACAAATTGCTACCTTCATGCTTTATATCCTAATAATTAATGAGAATTATTTACTTAAAACAATTAAAAAAGAAAAGATTTTTTCTATATGAATAACCCACCATATTAATACTCGGGGCCCTTTCCCACCAGTTAAACTCTATCTTTTCACCATCACGGTTTTAATCATAAAACATTGACTTGTCAACCAATTAAAACTGATTGTGCTCTTTTCAGACACGTAAGCCACCAATAATATAATAAAACCCCTAAATATAACCCCTTAACCTCAAGTTGCTCCTCAACCTCCTCTCTAGATCTTGGGAGGGTGACTTTGAGGTTTGGGGGGGGAGGGTTGTGAATAAACCTGTAAAAAGGCAATTTCATTCAAGAGGGGTTAATTATATCAACCCCTTGCGCGCCTTCGTGGCGCGCATGCGCAGACGGAAGAACGCGAAAACCGAAGACAATCCTTTTGTGCTTCGAAGATCTCTCTCTGAAATTCGCAAAAATTAATCAAATCGAGTGAAACTTAAGAATAGGAGCCGATTTCCTTCCCTCCTTTGTGTCTCTGGAAGACTCGGGAGTTCTCAGATTAATCAAATTTTGACAATAGGACCCAGTTGTTGGAGGACGCCCGCTGCCATTACAGTTCCTCTCATGCGGGAGGATGATCTTGGCTCCGCCCTGGGGAGGAAATGGAGATGTCTGTAGGATTTAGTGGGGTAAAAAAGGGCGTGGATGGTTCCAAGAGATTTGGGTTAGAAGGACTAAGCGGGTTTAGGGAACTTTGTCTTTAAGGGACTTGGCCGATTCGGGGAATTTTGGATTTAAGGGACTTTGCAGATTCAGGGAATTTGTGTTTAAGGGACTTGGCCGATTCAGGGAATGTGTGTTTAAGGGACTTTGCAGATTCAGGGAATGTGTGTTTAAGGGACTTTGCAGATTCAGGGAATTTGTGTTTAAGGGACTTTGCAGATTCAGGGAATGTGTGTTTAAGGGACTTTGCAGATTCAGGGAATTTGTGTTTAAGGGACTTTGCAGATTCAGGGAACTTCGGATTTAAGGGACTTTGCAGATTCAGGGAATTTGTGTTTAAGGGACTTTGCAGATTCAGGGAATGTGTGTTTAAGGGACTGCAAATTCAGGGAACTTCGGGTTTAAGGGACTTTGCCAATTCAGGGAACTTCGGGTTTAAGGGACTTTGCCAATTCAGGGAATGTGTTTAAGGGACTTTGCAAATTCAGGGAACTTCGGATTTAAGGGACTTTGCCAATTCAGGGAACTTCGGGTTTAAGGGACTTCGCCGGTTCAGGGAATGTGTGTTTAAGGGACTTTGCAAATTCAGGGAACTTCGGGTTTAAGGGACTTTGCCAATTCAGGGAACTTCGGGTTTAAGGGACTTCGCCGGTTCAGGGAATGTGTGTTTAAGGGACTTTGCAAATTCAGGGAACTTCGGATTTAAGGGACTTTGCCAATTCAGGGAACTTCGGGTTTAAGGGACTTCGCCGGTTCAGGGAATGTGTGTTTAAGGGACTTTGCAAATTCAGGGAACTTCGGATTTAAGGGACTTTGCCAATTCAGGGAACTTCGGGTTTAAGGGACTTCGCCGGTTCAGGGAATGTGTGTTTAAGGGACTTTGCAAATTCAGGGAACTTCGGATTTAAGGGACTTTGCCAATTCAGGGAACTTCGGGTTTAAGGGACTTCGCCGGTTCAGGGAATGTGTGTTTAAGGGACTTTGCAAATTCAGGGAACTTCGGATTTAAGGGACTTTGCCAATTCAGGGAACTTCAGGTTTAAGGGACTTCGCCGGTTCAGGGAATGTGTGTTTAAGGGACTTTGCAAATTCAGGGAACTTCGGATTTAAGGGACTTTGCCAATTCAGGGAACTTCGGGTTTAAGGGACTTCGCCGGTTCAGGGAATGTGTGTTTAAGGGACTTTGCAAATTCAGGGAACTTCGGATTTAAGGGACTTTGCCAATTCAGGGAACTTCAGGTTTAAGGGACTTCGCCGGTTCAGGGAATGTGTGTTTAAGGGACTTTGCAAATTCAGGGAACTTCGGATTTAAGGGACTTTGCCAATTCAGGGAACTTCGGGTTTAAGGGACTTCGCCAATTCAGGGAATGTTTGTTAAAGGGACTTTGCAAATTCAGGGAACTTCGGATTTAAGGGACTTTGCCAATTCAGGGAACTTCGGGTTTAAGGGACTTCGCCGGTTCAGGGAATGTGTGTTTAAGGGGCTTTGCAAATTCAGGGAACTTCGGATTTAAGGGACTTTGCCGATTCAGGGAACTGCGCAGTGCTTTCCAATCCCAGGCTTGGCGGGGTGCTAAGAATCTCCCGGTTTATAGATAAAGAAAAATTGAAAATTAGGTAACTGGAATGTTAGAACCATGAAAAAGATTGGGAAGTTGACGTTATTAAAACTTTTGGAAGGTCAGAGTAAAGTTACACTTATCTATCCTTACAGGTTAGGATTCTTTCATTGGGTTTCCTGAATAGGAAAACTCTAAGTTTTAATTTTGGGGGAGGTCGCAGCAATTGGCTGGACAGGAAACACAAGTATGTGTCTATCCTAATTCCTTTCTATTTTGACTATCCTAAGCTATAATGCAAAGATATTAATAATAATAAAGTGGAGTGAATTTATGAAAAATAATTTGGATATCTTGGCCCTAAGTGAAACACGTTGTAAAAGGATTGGTAAGGAAACTTTAGATCAAGGCAATATATATATATATATATATATATATATATATATATATATATATATATGTATATATATTATATATATATATATATATATATATATATATATATATATATATATATATATTTATATATACACACATACTCAGGAAGAACAGATGGAGTTGGAAGGAGAAGGCCCTTTGCGTTAATAAGCGTAGGAGGAGATGATGATGATGATCTCTAAAACCACCTTTTTTTCGGCAACTCCCCGCCCAGCAAGGGCGTGAAAGGGTGTACATCCTCAAAGCAAGGTGTGCCAGGAATTAAAGTGTCCATCTGTACATGCACTCACAAATCACCATGTAACCTAACAAACTAGATAACCGATTCTCAATCTTTACACAAACCAAAACACAAAACGATCCTGCGTCCAGGCACCATCAGAATTCGCGTCGTTAACCACCACCAAATCTGTTTCGTAACGATGATTAAACTAGTTTCCTTTTATCACCCAGGTTGTTTTTAGCACTGAATAAAGAGAACTCTTTCTTCACCACGTCAAATAACCATAACTCCCAATCCTTTAACCGAGAAAAACAGACAGATTTATCAACATTGAATCATCCAGCGTTTGTCAGAAATTGGACCAGGCCATTTTTCATGGTTATCAAACTGTCAGGTTCATGCGTTCAAATTTGGCGTTCATATTCTGACCTATGTCCAGTTGATCGAGAGATTGATTGATAGACAAATTGACTTAAAAATGGCGTTGCAGACATTGCGGTTACCACACCTGGCAATGTTCATCGAAGTCGTAACTTTTAATGAATTAAGACAGATGAAGGATATGTTATCTAACTTTGCGAAAGGATTAAGTCTTCCTTTGTCAAACAACATTGAAAGACCAAACCTATTTATACTATTAATAAATTCCATCGGTAGACAGATTCCAAAATGTCTATTGCAAATTTCTGGTTTGAAAAACTTACCCTTTGAAAACAACTAGGGGCTTATTGATTTTACCACTGGGAGAGAGTTGATCATAAAAAAAAAAAAATACTTTCATTTAAAAAGGACATGCCAATGAAAAGAACCTAGATAGATCCTCCTTTTCTGGAGTGTGTTTAAAAACAACATAGGAAGCTTAATTAACAGAAACTGAAATGCAAATTTATCTTAAACCAACAACAACAACAGCGTAAAGAAATTTGAGGGCAAGATGATTGGAAGGAAACAAACCTTTCGTATAAGTTGTGAGGAAGCTGGAAGATAGAAGAAATAAACTAGTAATAAAAAAACGGGAACAGAAGAAATAAACAAACATGGACGAAATAAACTAGGAATAAAGTGGAACAGAATAAACTGGAAAAGAAGAAAAACTAAAAATAAACTGGAACAGAAGAAATAAACTGGAAGATAGAAGAAATAAACTAGTAATAAAAAAACGGGAACAGAAGAAATAAACATAAACACGGACGAAATAAACTAGGAATAAAGTGGAACAGAATAAACTGGAAAAGAAAAACTAGAAATAAACTGGAACAGAAGAAATAAACTGGAAGATAGAAGAAATAAACTAGTAATAAAAAAACGGGAACAGAAGAAATAAACAAACATGGACGAAATAAACTAGGAATAAATTGGAACAGAATAAACTGGAAAAGAAGAAAAACTAGAATTAACTGGAACAAAAGAAATAAACTGGAAGATCGAAGAAATAAACTGGAAGATAGAAGAAATAAACTAGAAATAAACTGGAACGGAAGAAACAGGAACATAAAAATAAGCTAATAAATGCATGCACCCAGTGGCCAAAGAGTAAAAAAGAGTAAATATCATTGGTCGTACCTGGTTTGTACCACGTGAAAGACACTAGTGAATATTTAGCTTCAACTTCAGGGAAGAAAAGATTATGATATAAAGTACTCAATTTGATCTAAAAAATATATGCGGGTAATAAAGTACTTAAATTTTATAATTATTAAAAAGTTACAAAGACATTTTACGCATAATTAAAAAAAAAAGCTCATAGGAAATTTTACCCAATTCTTAATTCATAACACCATAACCAAGTTATTTTTTTTTTCCAAATCAAACATTATAATGTTAATTGTACCATCTATAAAATCTTAGGATTAAATTTGAATTGCCAAATTGCCCAATCTAGAACCAGGGAGGGCCAGGCAATGGTTGCTCGTGACTCCACATGTAGTCCTAAAGGCTCCCCCAGATGCCCCGTCCTTATCTCATAAGGAAACAAATACCCAAGACCCACTCGCCAAAAACAAACACCCAAGTCCCACTCGCCAAAAACAAACACCCAAGTCTTGCTTGCCAAAAACAAACACCCAAGTCCCACTCGCCAAAAACAAACAAAGTACCACTCACCAGAAACAAACACCAAAGTCCCGCTCGCCAAAAACAAACACCCAAGTCCCACTCGCCAGAAACAAACACCCAAGTCCCACTCGCCAAAAACAAACACCCAAGTCCCACTCGCCAGAAACAAACAAAGTCCCACTCACCAGAAACAAACACCCAAGTCCCGCTTGCCACAAACAAACACCCAAGTCCCGCTCCCCAAAAACTAACACTAAGTCCTACTCACCTGAAACAAAGCTGTATAAACACCAAGTCCCGCTCGCTAGAAACAATGCTAAAAACAAACACTTAGTCCCACCCGCTAGAAAAAAGCCCCACCCGCTAGAAAAAAAACCCTGCCCGCTAAAAGAAGTCCCACTCACCAGGAATAATGTTATAAAAAAACACCAAGTCTCACTCACAAGATAAAGTTCCACTCGGTGAAAAAAGCGCCACTCACTAGCAAAAAGTCCCACTCACTAGAAAAAACTGTCCCACTTGCCAGGAACAATGTTAGAAACAAACATCAAGTCCCACTCGCTAAAAAAAAAATTCTACCGCTAAAAAAAAGTCCCACTAGCCGGGAACAATGTTATAAATTAACACCAAATCCGACTCGCCAGAAAAAATCTCACCCGTTAGAAAGAAACTAAGTCCCACTAGCCAGGAACAATGTTAGAAACAAACACAGAGTCCCACTCACGTGAAAAAGTCCAACTAGCTAGAAACAATGCTAGTAACAAACACCAAGTCCAACTAGCTAGAAACAATGCTAGTAACAAACACCAAGTGCCACTCGCTAGAAACAATGCTAGTAACAAACACCAAGTGCCACTCGCTAAAAACACCAATTCCCACTCAAAAAAACTATACTAGTGGCAGACACGCAATACTCACTAGAAACATTGCTAGTAACAAACACCAAGTCCCACTCGGTAAAAAGAGTCCCACTCGCTAGAAACAATGCTAGTAACAAAAACCAAGAGCCACTCGCTCCAAACACCAATTTCAAACTCGCTAAAAACAATGCTGGTAACAAACACCAAGTGCCACTCGCTCGAAACGCCCATTTCCACTCGCTAAAAACAATGCTAGTAACAAACACCAAATGCCACTCGCTAAAAACAATGCTGGTAACAAACACCAAGTGCCACTCACTCGAAACACTAATTTCCACTCGCTAAAAACAATGCCAGTACCACAAATCAAGTGCCACTCATTCCAAACGCCAATTTCCACTCGCTAAAAACAATACTAGTAACAAACACCAAGTGCCACTCGCTCGAAACTCGAATTTCCACTTGCTAAAAACAATGATAGTAACAAACACTAAATGCCACTCGCTTGAAACACCAATTTCCACTCACTAAAATCAATGATAGTAACAAACACCAAGTTCCACTTGCTCAAAACAAAAATTTCTACACGCTATAAACAATGCTAGTAACAAACATCAAGTACCACTCACTCCAAACACCAATTTCCACTCGCTAAAAACAATGCTAGTAACAAACACCAAGTGCCACTTGCTCAAAACACCAATTTCCACTTGCTAAAAACAATGATACTAACAAACACCAAATGCAACTCGCTTGAAGCACCAATTTTCTCTTGCTAAAATCAATGATAGTAACAAACACCAAGTGCCACTTGCTCAAAACACCAATTTCCACTTGCTAAAAACAATGATACTAACAAATACCAAATGCAACTCGCTTGAAGCACCAATTTCCACTCGCTAAAAACAATGCTAGTAACAAACACCAAGTGCCACTCGCTTGAAACACCAATTTCCACTCGCTAAAAACAATGCTAGTAACAAACACCAAGTGCCACTCGCTCGAAACTCGAATTTCCACTTGCTAAAAACAATGCATGTAACAAACACCAAGTGCTACTCACTCAAAACACCAATTTCCACTCACTAAAAACAATGTTAGTAACAAACACCAAGTGCCACTCGCTTCTAACACCAATTTCCACTCGCTAAAAACAATGCTGGTAACAAACACCAAGTGCTACTCGCTCGAAACACCAATTTCCACTCGCTAAAAACAATGCTAGTAACAAACACCAACAAACACCAAGTGCCACTCGCTTGAAACACCAATTTCCACTCGCTAAAAACAATGCTAGTAACAAACACCAAATGCAACTCGCTTGAAGCACCAATTTTCTCTTGCTAAAAACAATGATAGTAACAAACACCAAGTGCCACTCGCTGGAAACACCAATTTCCACTCGCTAAAAACAATGCATGTAACAAACACCAAGTGCTACTCACTCAAAACACCAATTTCCACTCACTAAAAACAATGTTAGTAACAAACACCAAGTTCCACTCGCTCGAAACACCAATTTCCACTCGCTAAAAACAATGTTAGTAACAAACACCAAGTGCCACTCGCTCGAAACACCAATTTCCACTCGCTAAAAACAATGCTAGTAACAAACACCAACAAACACCAAGTGCCACTCGCTTGAAACACCAATTTCCACTCGCTAAAAACAATGATACTAACAAACACCAAATGCAACTTGCTTGAAGCACCAATTTTCTCTTGCTAAAAACAATGATAGTAACAAACACCAAGTGCCACTTGCTCAAAACACCAATTTCCACTTGCTAAAAACAATGATACTAACAAATACCAAATGCAACTCGCTTGAAGCACCAATTTCCACTCGCTAAAAACAATGCTAGTAACAAACACCAAGTGCCACTCGCTTGAAACACCAATTTCCACTCGCTAAAAACAATGCATGTAACAAACACCAAGTGCTACTCACTCAAAACACCAATTTCCACTCACTAAAAACAATGTTAGTAACAAACACCAAGTTCCACTCGCTCGAAACACCAATTTCCACTCGCTAAAAACAATGTTAGTAACAAACACCAAGTGCCACTCGCTCGAAACACCAATTTCCACACGCTAAAAACAATGCTGGTAACAAACACCAAGTGCCACTCACTCAAAACACCAATTTCCACTCACTAAAAACAATGTTAGTAACAAACACCAAGTGCCACTCGCTCGAAACATCAATTTCCACTCGCTAAAAACAATACTGGTAACAAACACCAAGTGCCACTCGCTCGAAACACCAATTTCCACTCGCTAAAAACAATGCATGTAACAAACACCAAGTGCTACTCACTCAAAACACCAATTTCCACTCACTAAAAACAATGTTAGTAACAAACACCAAGTGCCACTCGCTCGAAACACCAATTTCCACTCGCTAAAAACAATGCTGATAACAAACACCAAGTGCCACTCGCTCGAAACACCAATTTCCACTCGCTAAAAACAATGCTAGTAACAAACACCAACAAACACCAAGTGCCACTCGCTTGAAACACCAATTTCCACTCGCTAAAAACAATGCTAGTAACAAACACCAAATGCCACTCGCTAAAAACAATGCTGGTAACAAACACCAAGTGCCACTCGCTAAAAACACCAATTTCCACTTGCTAAAAACAATGATACTAACAAACACCAAATGTAACTCGCTTGAAGCACCAATTTCCACTCGCTAAGAACAATGCTAGTAACAAACACCAAGTGCCACTCGCTCGATACACAAATTTCCACTCGCTAAAATCAATGATAGTAACAAACACCAAGTGCCACTCGCTCGAAACACCAATTTCCCCTGGCTAAAAACAATGCATGTAACAAACACCAAGTGCTACTCACTCAAAACACCAATTTCCACTCACTAAAAACAATGTTAGTAATAAACACCAAGAGCCACTCGCTAGAAACACCAATTTCCACTCGCTAGAAACACCAATTTCCACTCGCTAAAAACAATGCTGATAACAAACACCAAGTGCCACTCGCTCGAAACACCAATTTCCACTCGCTAAAAACAATGCTAGTAACAAACACCAAGTGCCACTCGCTTGAAACACCAATTTCCACTCGCTAAAAACAATGCTAGTAACAAACACCAAATGCCACTCGCTAAAAACAATGCTGGTAACAAACACCAAGTGCCACTCGCTAAAAACAATGCTAGTAACAAACACCAAGTGCCACTCGCTCAAAACACCAATTTCCACTTGCTAAAATCAATGATACTAACAAACACCAAATGTAACTCGCTTGAAGCACCAATTTCCACTCGCTAAGAACAATGCTAGTAACAAACACCAAGTTCCACTCGCTCGATACACAAATTTCCACTCGCTAAAATCAATGATAGTAACAAACACCAAATGCAACTCGCTTGAAGCACCAATTTCCACTTGCTAAGAACAATGCTAGTAACAAACACCAAGTTCCACTTGCTCGAAACACAAATTTCCACTCGCTAAAATCAATGATAGTAAACACCAAGTGCCACTCGCTCGAAACACCAATTTTCTCTTGCTAAAAACAATGATAGTAACAAACACCAAATGCAACTCGCTTGAAGCACCAATTTCCACTCGCTAAAAACAATGCTAGTAACAAACACCAAGTGCTACTCACTCGAAACACCAATATCCACTCACTAAAAACAATGTTAGTAACAAACACCAAGTGCCACTCGCTTCTAACACCAATTTCCACTCGCTAAAAACAATGCTGGTAACAAACACCAAGTGCTACTCGCTCGAAACACCAATTTCCACTCGCTAAGAACAATGCTAGTAACAAACACCGAGTGCCACTCGCTCAAAACACCAATTTCCACTTGCTAAAATCAATGATAGTAACAAACACCAAATGCAACTCGCTTGAAGCACCAATTTCCACTTGCTAAGAACAATGCTAGTAACAAACACCAAGTTCCACTCGCTCGAAACACAAATTTCCACTCGCTAAAATCAATGATAGTAACAAACACCAAGTGCTACTCTCTCGAAACACCAATTTCCACTCGCTAAGAACAATGCTAGTAACAAACACCGAGTGCCACTCGCTCAAAACACCAATTTGCACTCGCTAAAATCAATGATAGTAACAAACACCAAATGCAACTCGCTTGAAGCACCAATTTCCACTCGCTAAGAACAATGCTAGTAACAAACACCAAGTGCCACTCGCTTGAAACACCAATTTCCACTCGCTAAAAACAATGCTAGTAACAAACACCAAGTGCCACTCGCTAAAAACAATGCTAGTAACAAACACCAAGTGCCAATCTCTCGAAACACCAATTTCCACTCGCTAAAAACAATGCTAGTAACAAACACCAAGTGCCAATCTCTCGAAACACCAATTTCCACTCGCTAAAAACAATGCTAGTAACAAACACCAAGTGCCACTCGCTGGAAACACCAATTTCCACTCGCTAAAAACAATGCTAGTAACAAACACCAAGTGCCAATCGCTCGAAACACCAATTTCCACTCGCTAAAAACAATGCTAGTAACAAACACCAAGTGCCACTCGCTAAAAACAATGCTAGTAACAAACACCAAGTGCCACTCGCTAAAAACAATGCTAGTAACAAACACCAAGTGCCAATCGCTCGAAACACCAATTTCCACTCGCTAAAAACAATGCTAGTAACAAACACCAAGTGCCAATCACTCGAAACGCCAATTTCCACTCGCTAAAAACAATGCAAGTAACAAACACCAAGTGCCAATCGCTAGAAACGCCAATTTCCACTCGCTAAAAACAATGCTGGTAACAAACACCAAGTGCCACTCGCTCGAAACGCCGATTTCCACTCGCTAAAAACAATGCTAGTAACAAACACCAAGTGCCACTCGCTAAAAACAATGCTGGTAACAAACACCAATTGCCAATCTCTCGAAACGCCAATTTCCACTCGCTAAAAACAATGCTAGTAACAAACACCTAATGCCACTCGCTAAAAACAATGCTAGTAACAAAAACCAAGTGCCACTCGCTAAAAACAATGCTAGTAACAAACACCAAGTGCCAATCGCTCGAAAAGCCAATTTCCGCTAAAAACAATGCTAGTAACAAACACCAAGTGCCAATCGCTCGAAAAGCCAATTTCCACTCGCTAAAAACAATGCTAGTAACAAACACCAAGTGCCAATCGCTCGAAACGCCGATTTCCACTCGCTAAAAACAATGCTAGTAACAAACACCAAGTGCCAATCGCTCGAAACGCCGATTTCCACTCGCGAAAAACAATGCTGGTAACAAACACCAAGTGCCACTCGCTCGAAACGCCGATTTCCACTCGCTAAAATCAATGCAAGTAACAAACACCAATTGCCAATCTCTCGAAACGCCAATTTCCACTCGCTAAAAACAATGCTAGTAACAAACACCAAGTGCCAATCGCTCGAAACGCCAATTTCCACTCGCTAAAAACAATGCTAGTAACAAACACCAAGTGCGAATCGCTCGAAACGCCAATTTCCACTCGCTAAAAACAATGCTAGTAACAAACACCAAGTGCGAATCGCTCGAAACGCCAATTTCCACTCGCTAAATACAATGCTAGTAACAAACACCAAGTGCCAATCGCTCGAAACGCCAATTTCCACTCGCTAAAAACAATGCTAGTAACAAACACCAAGTGCCAATCGCTCGAAACGCCAATTTCCACTCGCTAAAAACAATGCTAGTAACAAACACCAAGTGCCAATCGCTCGAAACGCCAATTTCCACTCGCTAAAAACAATGCTAGTAACAAACACCAAGTGCCAATCGCTCGAAACGCCAATTTCCACTCGCTAAAAACAATGCTAGTAACAAACACCAAGTGCCACTCGCTCCAAACACCAATTTCAAACTCGCTAAAAACAATGCTAGTAACAAACACCAAGTGCCACTCGCTCCAAACACCAATTTCAAACTCGCTAAAAACAATGCTAGTAACAAACACCAAGTGCCACTCGCTCGAAACGCCAATTTCCACTCGCTAAAAACAATGCTGGTAACAAACACCAAGTGCCACTCGCTCGAAACGCCAATTTCCACTCGCTAAAATCAATGCAAGTAACAAACACCAATTGCCAATCGCTCGAAACACCAATTTCCACTCGCTAAAAACAATGCTAGTAACAAACACCAAGTGCCAATCGCTCGAAAAGCCAATTTCCACTCGCTAAAAACAATGCTAGTAACAAACACCAAGTGCCAATCGCTCGAAACTCCAATTTCCACTCGCTAAAAGAATGCTAGTAACAAACACCAAGTGCCAATCGCTCGAAACTCCAATTTCCACTCGCTAAAATCAATGCAAGTAACAAACACCAATTGCCAATCGCTCGAAACACCAATTTCCACTCGCTAAAAACAATGCTAGTAACAAACACCAAGTGCCAATCGCTCGAAACGCCAATTTCCACTCGCTAAAAACAATGCTAGTAACAAACACCAAGTGCCAATCGCTCGAAACGCCAATTTCCACTCGCTAAAAACAATGCTAGTAACAAACACCAAGTGCCAATCGCTCGAAACATCAATTTCCACTCGCTAAAAACAATGCTAGTAACAAACACCAAGTGCCACTCACTCGAAACGCCAATTTCCACTCGCTAAAAACAATGCTAGTAACAAACACCAAGTGCCAATCGCTCGAAACACCAATTTCCACTCGCTAAAAACAATGCTAGTAACAAACACCAAGTGCCAATCGCTCGAAACACCAATTTCCACTCGCTAAAAACAATGCTAGTAACAAACACCAAGTGCCACTCGCTGGAAACACCAATTTCCACTCGCTAAAAACAATGCTAGTAACAAACACCAAGTGCCACTCGCTGGAAACACCAATTTCCACTCGCTAAAAACAATGCTAGTAACAAACACCAAGTGCCACTCACTCGAAACACCAATTTCCACTCGCTAAAAACAATGCTAGTAACAAACACCAAGTGCCAATCGCTCGAAACACCAATTTCCACTCGCTAAAAACAATGCTAGTAACAAACACCAAGTGCCACTCGCTGGAAACACCAATTTCCACTCGCTAAAAACAATGCTAGTAACAAACACCAAGTGCCACTCGCTGGAAACACCAATTTCCACTCGCTAAAAACAATGCTAGTAACAAACACCAAGTGCCACTCGCTCGAAACACCAATTTCCACTCGCTAAAAACAATGCTAGTAACAAACACCAAGTGCCAATCGCTCGAAACACCAATTTCCACTCGCTAAAAACAATGCTAGTAACAAACACCAAGTGCCAATCGCTCGAAACACCAATTTCCACTCGCTAAAAACAATGCTAGTAACAAACACCAAGTGCCAATCGCTCGAAACACCAATTTCCACTCGCTAAAAACAATGCTAGTAACAAACACCAAGTGCCAATCGCTCGAAACGCCAATTTCCACTCGCTAAAAACAATGCTAGTAACAAACACCAAGTGCCAATCGCTCGAAACTCCAATTTCCACTCGCTAAAACAATGCTAGTAACAAACACCAAATGCCAATCGCTCGAAACACCATTTCCACTCGCTAAAAACAATGCTAGTAACAAACACCAAGTGCCACTCGCTGGAAACACCAATTTCCACTCGCTAAAAACAATGCTAGTAACAAACACCAAGTGCCACTCGCTGGAAACACCAATTTCCACTCGCTAAAAACAATGCTAGTAACAAACACCAAGTGCCACTCGCTGGAAACACCAATTTCCACTCGCTAAAAACAATGCTAGTAACAAACACCAAGTGCCAATCGCTCGAAACGCCAATTTCCACTCGCTAAAAACAATGCTAGTAACAAACACCAAGTGCCAATCGCTCGAAACGCCAATTTCCACTCGCTAAAAACAATGCTAGTAACAAACACCAAGTGCCACTCGCTGGAAACACCAATTTCCACTCGCTAAAAACAATGCTAGTAACAAACACCAAGTGCCACTCGCTAAAAACAATGCTAGTAACAAACACCAAGTGCCACTCGCTAAAAACAATGCTAGTAACAAACACCAAGTGCCACTCGCTAAAAACAATGCTAGTAACAAACACCAAGTGCCAATCGCTCGAAACGCCAATTTCCACTCGCTAAAAACAATGCTAGTAACAAACACCAAGTGCCAATCGCTCGAAACGCCAATTTCCACTCGCTAAAAACAATGCTAGTAACAAACACCAAGTGCCAATCGCTCGAAACGCCAATTTCCACTCGCTAAAAACAATGCTAGTAACAAACACCAAGTGCCAATCGCTCGAAACGCCAATTTCCAATCGCTAAAAACAATGCTAGTAACAAACACCAAGTGCCAATCGCTCGAAACGCCAATTTCCACTCGCTAAAAACAATGCTAGTAACAAACACCAAGTGCCAATCGCTCGAAACGCCAATTTCCACTCGCTAAAAACAATGCTAGTAACAAACACCAAGTGCCAATCGCTCGAAACGCCAATCTCCACTCGGTAAAAACAATGCTAGTAACAAACACCAAGTGCCAATCGCTCGAAACGCCAATTTCCACTCGCTAAAAACAATGCTAGTAACAAACACCAAGTGCCAATCGCTCGAAACGCCAATTTCCAATCGCTAAAAACAATGCTAGTAACAAACACCAAGTGCCAATCGCTCGAAACGCCAATTTCCACTCGCTAAAAACAATGCTAGTAACAAACACCAAGTGCCAATCGCTCGAAACGCCAATTTCCACTCGCTAAAAACAATGCTAGTAACAAACACCAAGTGCCAATCGCTCGAAACGCCAATCTCCACTCGGTAAAAACAATGCTAGTAACAAACACCAAGTGCCAATCGCTCGAAACGCCAATTTCCAATCGCTAAAAACAATGCTATTAACAAACACCAAGTGCCACTCGCTTGAAACACCAATTTCAACTCACTAAAAACAATGCTAGTAACAAACACCAAGTGCCACTCGCTCCAAACGGCAATTTCAACTCGCTAAAAACAATGCTAGTAACAAACACCAAGTGCCACTCGCTCAAAACACCATCTCCACTCGCTAAAAACAATGCTATTAACAA
>NC_090758.1:73160165-73165165 GCF_036898095.1 Palaemon carinicauda
ACTATTCTCTCTCTCTCTCTCTCTCTCTCTCTCTCTCTCTCGTGTCTGCCATCATCATCCTAAATGTTTGAGGTGATTCTCTCTCTCTCTCTCTCTCTCTCTCGTCTGCCTTCATCATCCCTAAATGTATGAGGTGATTCTCTCTCTCTCTCTCTCTCTCTCTCTCTCTCTCTCTCCGTTTACCTTCATCATCCTAAATGTATGTGAGGTAATTTTCTCTCTCTCTCTCTCTCTCTCTCTCTCTCTCTCTCTCCGTTTACCTTCATCATCCTAAATGTATGTGAGGTGATTTTTTCTCTCTCTCTCTCTCTCTCTCTCTCTCTCTCTCTGCGTATACCACCCAGGTGAGAATGTGCCTCCCGATCAATTAACTCTTACTCCATCAGGTAAGAGATGAGACGGGCCGAAGGCGTCCGGTTAAGATAACTTAGGCCTCAATTTTTTTTTTTCCTTCGTTTTGCTTGCTTACTTGTTTGTTCTGATGATATTTTAAGATTCTATGGTTTCTATGGTAACTCGGGTATGGGACTTTTAGCTTTTAGAATATTATAGTAGGAATGTCTTTTCTAAACTGCTTTCTTCATTAGAAATAGGTTTTCTAAACTGCATTCTTCTGTAGAAGTATTTCTAAATTGCTCTCTTTATATTGTAGAATTCTAAAATGTTTTTTTTTACTTTTTATTGTAAAGAAGTTTCTTAAGATTCTTAGGCTTATATGATATCTTAGATATGGGTCTCTTTACATTATAGAATATTATGATAAGAATATGTTTTCTAAAATGCTTTATTCAGTGGGGAAAATTAAAAAATATTCTAAATAAATTTCTCTTCTTTTTGTTTTGGTGTTTCCTAATATTCTGAAGATTTAAATGACTTTTAAATTTTAAAATATTATAGTAGGAATGTCTTTTCTAAAATGCTTTCTTCAAATTAGTTAAATTCTAAAATATTCTTTAATTGTTTTATCTTTTTTTCTTAAGATTCTTTGGTTTCTCTGATAATTTGAGTTGATTTTTAGATTTTAGGATATTGAAATGGGAATATCTTCTCTAAATTGCGTTCTTCAAATTGGGCATATTCTAAAATATTCCAAAACATTTTTTTTTTCCTTTTGCTATGAAGATGTTCCGAATCTTAGGTTTCTTTGAAAATTGTAGTAACTTTAATAATTTAGAATATCCTTGATAGGAATATCTTTCCTAAACTGCCTTTTTCAAATGGATAATATTCTAAAATATTTAATTGAATTTTTCTTTTTTTTATGTTAACTAAAATTGTTCTTCGATAATTTAATTGACTTATAGATTTTTAAATATTACAATAGGAATATCCTTTCTTAAACTTCATTTTTCAAATGGGTACATTCTAAAAACACACTAAAATATTCAAAGAATATTACTAAAATATTTTCTTATTTCTTTAAGTTGTTTTAGTTTTTATTAACATTACAGAAATTATTATCTTTTGGTTTTCTTGCTAAAATTAAGATTCATTCGGATAAAATATTTTTTTGCTTACAATTTTTGAGTAAAAATATTCTTATCTTTTCTGTTTAATTGGTTACATAGAGGAATTATTCATTTTATAGATTTTAAATTTTTCAAAACTTTAAAAGTTTTCCTCTACAATCCTTTCCATTCATTCCATGGAAACTAAAAGTATATGATGGCATATTGCAGCTTATTTTAACAAGGTAAAGACTAGTTGATCAAAATTAAAATTAGTTATCATTATTATGATTATCATTAGCATTTTCATAAACTTCAGGTCTGAAAAATATATGAAATTGCAAAATGTACTTTTCCTTTTTTTTTTTGGGGGGGGGGGGGGGGTGGGGGGCTGGGGGGATGGTTGTTGGTGAATATTGTGATCAGATCAAATATCATCATCATCATCTCTTCTCACGTCTATTGACGCAAAGGGCCTCGGTTAGATTTCGCCAGTTGTCTCTATCTTGAGCTTTTAAATCTATGCTCCATTCATCATCACCAACTTCACGCTTCATAGTCCTCAGCCATCTAGGGCAAGGTTGTCCAACTCTTCTAGTGTCTTGTGGAGCTCAGCTGAATTTTTGGTGAATTAACCTCTCTTGGGGAGTGCGAAGAGCATGGCCAAACCATCTCCTCCTACGGGTATTATTTTGCAATTTTTATGAAAAACCAAATCAAAATAAGAGTAATATGAGGTTTTTAATTATATATATTCTACTATTTGATTCTTAACAACCACAAAGTAATTATACAAAAACTCTTTTTCCACAGATTAGTTATAAACCTAATTATCAGTTCCTTCAAATAAAGCCGGTGGGTATCCCCCACTATATTCATTTGCACCTTGAATTCCTCTCTCCTGTTCACTTATAAAACAATTCCCAATACTCTCTCACATTTGAGTTATATTTCTATAATCCCCCAATTATTAAAAAAAAGTGGGTCTGCTCCCATCTTCAAGCTCTCCACTATAGCAGCATATTACGTTTTCTCTTGCCTGTCTAGAGGACTTTCTCTACTCTGTCTTTAGCAAGAGGGTCAGAGAATATTGGCACAATGAGGGACCTATCAATTATTATCTCTGGCCATATTATGTCTCTCTCTCTCTCTCTCTCTCTCTCTCTCTCTCTCTCTCTCTCCAATTATGCAATAAATGAAGGTGACTGGTTCTGTTCTATCCCATCCAGGTCGAGCTTGTAAACTACTGGAAACACCCCCAGCTAGCGATAGGCCAGACTGGGCCTAGTCCCGCTCACGCTTGATAGTTCCTTATAGTGTCTGCAACCTCACCATCATGTGAGCTAGGGAGGAGAGTGTTTTGAGGAGCCTATAGATCTACCTGCTGAGTTATCATCAACAGCTATTCCCTGGCCCTCCTTGGCCCTAGCTTGGATGGAGTTTGTCAGTCTCCAGAGAATTCTCCATTCTCCCTTGCCTCTGCCATTCATGAGCAACCTTTAAAACAGAAATCCATGGGGAAAGCCTATAGGTCTATCTGCTGATTCGTCAGCAGCCATTGCCTGGCCATTCCTTGCCCTAGCTTGTATGGAGTTTGTCATCTACCTGCTGATTCATCAGTAGCCATTGCCTGGCCCTCCTTAGCCCTAGCTTGTATGGAGTTTGTCATCTACCTGCTGATTCATCAGCAGCCATTGCCTGGCCATTCCTTGCCCTAGCTTGTATGGAGTTTGTCATCTACCTGCTGATTCATCAGCTGCCATTGCCTGGCCCTTCCTGGCCCTAGCTTGGATGAAGATTATGGTCATCTACCTGCTGATTCATCAGCAGCCATTGCCTGGCCATTCCTTGCCCTAGCTTGTATGGAGTTTGTCATCTACCTGCTGATTCATCAGCTGCCCATTGCCTGGCCCTTCCTGGCCCTAGCTTGGATGAAGATTATGGTCATCTACCTGCTGATTCATCAGCAGCCATTGCCTGGCCATTCCTTGCCCTAGCTTGTATGGAGTTTGTCATCTACCTGCTGATTCATCAGCTGCCATTGCCTGGCCCTTCCTGGCCCTAGCTTGGATGAAGATTATGGTCATCTACCTGCTGATTCATCAGCAGCCATTGCCTGGCCATTCCTTGCCCTAGCTTGTATGGAGTTTGTCATCTACCTGCTGATTCATCAGCTGCCATTGCCTGGCCCTTCCTGGCCCTAGCTTGTATGAAGATTATGGTCATCTACCTGCTGATTCATCAGCAGCCATTGCCTGGCCATTCCTTGCCCTAGCTTGTATGGAGTTTGTCATCTACCTGCTGATTCATCAGCTGCCATTGCCTGGCCCTTCCTGGCCCTAGCTTGTATGGAGTTTGTCATCTACCTGCTGATTCATCAGCTGCCATTGCCTGGCCCTTCCTGGCCCTAGCTTGGATGAAGATTATGGTCATCTACCTGCTGATTCATCAGCAGCCATTGCCTGGCCATTCCTTGCCCTAGCTTGTATGGAGTTTGTCATCTACCTGCTGATTCATCAGCTGCCATTGCCTGGCCCTTCCTGGCCCTAGCTTGTATGGAGTTTGTCATCTACCTGCTGATTCATCAGCAGCCATTGCCTGGCCCTTCCTGGCCCTAGCTTGTATGAAGATTATGGTCATCTACCTGCTGATCCATCAGCAGCCATTGCCTGGCCATTCCTTGCCCTAGCTTGTATGGAGTTTGTCATCTACCTGCTGATTCATCAGCTGCCATTGCCTGGCCCTTCCTGGCCCTAGCTTGTATGAAGATTATGGTCATCTACCTGCTGATCCATCAGCAGCCATTGCCTGGCCATTCCTTGCCCTAGCTTGTATGGAGTTTGTCATCTACCTGCTGATTCATCAGCTGCCATTGCCTGGCCCTTCCTGGCCCTAGCTTGTATGAAGATTATGGTCATCTACCTGCTGATCCATCAGCAGTCATTGCCTGGCCATTCCTTGCCCTAGCTTGTATGGAGTTTGTCATCTACCTGCTGATTCATCAGTAGCCATTGCCTGGCCCTCCTTAGCCCTAGCTTGGATGGAGTTTATACTCAACCTCTGGAGCACTGTCACTTCTCCCTTGCCTCTGCCATTCACGAGCGACCTTTTAAACCTTTTTAAAACCCGAAATCCCTTAACCACAGCTCTGTAACCTCGGTCGATTCATTAACACATTGATTTCCATAACTATTAAGCCTCATTACACCTATACCTAATTACGTTCCAAGGCCTCTTAATAGGCCAGGGTGGAATGTGGCATTTGTAATTAGCCACCAACGATGTTTCGTCTTCGTGGCCCTGATGAATAGCCATTTTGGGTATATTACTTGGGCGTTTATCTGGGCATTTCAATAATCGGTGTTGGTAATTCCTGGGAATTTTGCTTTGGAGTTTGTGGAGAATTTTTGTGGGTGTGTTGTGAATTTTTCATAGGGTTCTTGATA
Source organism: Palaemon carinicauda (assembly GCF_036898095.1). Classification (NCBI taxonomy): domain Eukaryota; kingdom Metazoa; phylum Arthropoda; class Malacostraca; order Decapoda; family Palaemonidae; genus Palaemon; species Palaemon carinicauda. The sequence goes on from NC_090758.1 coordinate 73,165,060, forward strand.
ACAATCATAAACTAATGTTGTTTTTGTGGTTGCTAATAATTAGATGTTATTTATGTGTGTTGTTAAGTGCCCGTCAACATTGCTTATTATTGTTGTTGTTGTTGTT
>NC_090758.1:73167665-73170165 GCF_036898095.1 Palaemon carinicauda
TTCTCACCTCACCTGGGCCACCCATGGTCTCCACGAGCCCGGAGCCAAGACGGCCGCCTCACACCGCCCATTATTGGCGGGGAGAGAAACTGGCAGGCCTGGTTATTTTTATAGTTACCTGGGTGTCAGCGGGGAGACCTACCTGTCACTGACTGGTCATTAGGCCATCGTCTATCGTGTCTGTCGGAGCCCTGTCTTGTGTGAATGCTCTATTAAGATTTCTGGAGAGTCCGTCTTTGAGGATTCTCTTGGACGCCTTATATTCCTTCATATACGAGTCGTCGTCTTTGGATTCTCTAAGTATAAAGGCTCTGACAGACCTCTGTCTGTATGAATACTTTATTAAGATCCTTGGAGATTGTCTTCAAGGATTCCCTTGGATGCAATATATTCCTTCATATTCGGGTCGTTTCTGTGGATACTATGGGTATTTTGAAGGATCTGTTGGAGACCTGTCTCTGTGAAGGCTTTAATAAGATCTCTGGAGAGACTGTTTTTAAGGATTCCCTTGGACGCCTTATATTCCTTCATATTCGGGTCTGTCTTCTGTTGATACTCTGGGATGCTGTGAAGAATCTGTCGGAGCCCTGTCTCTGTGAAGTCTCTATTAAGATCTCTGGAGAGTTCGTCTTAAAGGAATCCCTTGGACGCCTTATATTCCCTCATATTTGAGTTGTCTTCTGTGGATTCACTAGTTACTGCAAAATATTAGAGTCGTCTTCAGTGGATTCTCTAGGGGCTGCGAAATATTAGTCGTCTTCAGTGGATTCTCTAGGTGCTGCAAAATATTGGTAGTCTTCTGTGGATTCTCTAGGGACTGCGAAATATTAGTCGTCTTCAGTGGATTCTCTAGGTGCTGCAAAATATTGGTAGTCTTCTGTGGATTCTCTAGGGACTGCAAAATATTGGTAGTCTTCTGTGGATTCTCTAGGGACTGCGAAATATTAGTCGTCTTCTGTGGATTCTCTAGGGACTACGAAATATTAGTCGTCTTCTGTGGATTCTCTAGGGGCTGCGAAATATTAGTCATCTTCTGTGGATTCTCTAGGGGCTGCGAAATATTAGTCGTCTTCTGTGGATTCTCTAGGGGCTGCGAAATATTAGTCGTCTTCTGTGGATTCTCTAGGGGCTGCGAAATATTAGTCGTCTTCAGTGGATTCTCTAGGTGCTGCAAAATATTGGTAGTCTTCTGTGGATTCTCTAAGGACTGCAAAATATTGGTAGTCTTCTGAGGATTCTCTAGGGACTGCAAAATATTGGTAGTCTTCTGTGGATTCTCTAGGGACTGCGAAATATTAGTCGTATTCTATGGATTCTCTAGGGGCTGCGAAATATTAGTCGTCTTCTGTGGATTCTCTAAGGACTGCGAAATATTAGTCGTCTTCTGTGGATTCTCTAGGGGCTGCGAAATATTAATCGTCTTCAGTGGATTCCCTAGGTGCTGCAAAATATTGGTAGTCTTCTGTGGATTCTCTAGGGACTGCAAAATATTGGTAGTCTTCTGTGGATTCTCTAGGGACTGCAAAATATTGGTAGTCTTCTGTGGATTCTCTAGGGACTGTGAAATATTAGTCGTCTTCTGTGGATTCTCTAGGGACTGCAAAATATTGGTAGTCTTCTGTGGATTCTCTAGGGACTGCAAAATATTAGTCGTCTTCTGTAGATTCTCTTGGGGCTGCGAAATATTAGTCGTCTTCTGTGGATTCTCTAGGGGCTGCGAAATATTAGTCGTCTTCTGTGGATTCTCTAGGGACTGCAAAATATTGGTAGTCTTCTGTGGATTCTCTAGGGACTGTGAAATATTAGTCGTCTTCAGTGGATTCTCTAGGTGCTGCAAAATATTGGTAGTCTTCTGTGGATTCTCTAGGGACTGCGAAATATTAATCGTCTTCTGTGGATTCTCTAGGGGCTGCGAAATATTAGTCGTCTTCTGTGGATTCTCTAGGGGCTGCGAAATATTAGTCGTCTTCTGTGGATTCTCTAGGGGCTGCGAAATATTAGTCGTCTTCTGTGGATTCTCTAGGGGCTGCGAAATATTAGTCGTCTTCTGTGGATTCTCTAGGGACTGCGAAATATTAGTCGTCTTCTGTGGATTCTCTAGGGGCTGCGAAATATTAGTCGTCTTCTGTGGATTCTCTAGGGACTGCGAAATATTAGTCGTCTTCTGTGGATTCTCTAGGGACTGCGAAATATTAGTCGTATTCTGTGGATTCTCTAGGTGCTGCAAAATATTGGTAGTCTTCTGTGGATTCTCTAGGGACTGCGAAATATTAGTCGTCTTCAGTGGATTCTCTAGGTGCTGCAAAATATTGGTAGTCTTCTGTGGATTCTCTAGGGGCTGCGAAATATTAGTCGTCTTCAGTGGATTCTCTAGGTGCTGCAAAATATTGGTAGTCTTCTGTGGATTCTCTAGGGACTGCGAAATATTAGTCGTCTTCAGTGGATTCTCTAGGTGCTGCAAAATATTGGTAGTCTTCTGTGGATTCTCTAGGGACTGCGA
>NC_090758.1:73175165-73185165 GCF_036898095.1 Palaemon carinicauda
TTTACAATAATCATTCATTGAGATACTTGTATATAATTACCGTTTTATGTAGTGTTGCCATATTAGCTTCAGAGCAATACTCATCATGTCAATAGAAATATGATGTGGAAGTGGTGATTAAGAGACTTTATGTATATTTTTCACATCAAGAAGGATGTGTATATATATATATATATATAATATATATATATATATATATATATATATATATATATATATATATATATATATAATGTGTGTATATACAGTATATGTATATATATATATATAAATGTAATGTGTGTGTGTATATATATATATATATATATATATATATTTATATATATACATATATATATATGTCTGTGTGCATATACAGTATGTATATGTATATATATATGTATATATTTATGTATATACATATATATATGCATATATATATACATATCTTTATACATATATATACATACATATATATACGTATATATATATATATATATATATATATATATATATATATATATATATATATATATATATATATATATATGTACACACATAAACAAGTCACCTCACACGTCTCGAACTTTCGACTTAACCGTGCCAGGACTCCTATCTGCTGGAAGGAAGGACACTGGTGACTGGTACAACGCGTGGTCATACACAACCGTTGTAAAAGCGATGTCAGGCAGGGCAGCTGATCGGGACCCCGGTCTACCCTAAAGCCAAAATAAAGTCCTTCAAAAAGAAAGCAACTGTGCTTAACACATAGAAAGTGGAAAAGAGCATATATATATATATATATATATATATATATATATATATATATATATATATATATGTATATATATATACTGTATATATATACAGTATATATATATAGTGTATATATATATATATATATATATATATATATATATATATATATATATATATATATATATATATATACATATATTCAGTATATATGTATATATATATATATATATATATATATATATATATATATATATATATATATATATATTCAGTATATATGTATATATATATATATATATATATATATATATATATATATATATATATATATATATATATATATTTAACTTCTATTTTCAGATTGATATGATCACACCCACTTAAATAGTTCTGAACTAACATGACATCCGTAAGCACTTTTATAAAAATCCCATCCTAAAAAAAGGATCAAACTACAAAGCCCATCTTGACGTGGTTTATAAAAAGGGTATCAACTCCTTCCCTCGTAATAGATCATGGCATATATTGACCATTAAATCCTTTATGAAAAAAAATGATTAATATAATGATTAATAACGTCTATCCAGGCTTTAACTCCGGGGTTAACTCCTTCCCTGGTCTATCCCATACCTCGGTCCGCCATTGGCTCTCTGTTCTGGCTCGCCGGGCACAACCGGCTATTATGATTATTATTATGATCTCAGCTGCGGCCATAAGCATATTTGGAGATGATAATGATTACGTTGACGATAATGAGTCTTCTGAGACAAGCGGTGGGCTGGTAATTACATCATTAAAAGGGGAAAATGGGTATAAAAGATATATTAGAAAAAATAGGTTGAGTGTCAAGATCCCGGAATGAAATGTGGAAAAAAATTAGGAGTGTCGAGATTGTGTTAGAAAAAGATAGTTGAGTGTTGAGTTCCTGTAGTGGAATGTGGTAAGAAAAAGTAAAAGTGTCGAGTTTATGGTAGAAAAATATAGTCGAATGTCTAGTTCCTGTAGTGGAATATGTTGAGAAAAAGTAAAAGTGTCGATTTTATGGTAGAAAAATATAGTCGAATGTCGAGTTCCTGTAGTGGAATATGTTAAGAAAAAGGAAAAGTGTCGAGTTTATGGTAGAAAAATATAGTCGAATGTCGAGTTCCTGTAGTGGAATATGTTGAGAAAAAGTAAAAGTGTCGAGTTTATGGTAGAAAAATATAGTCGAATGTCGAGTTCTTGTAGTGGAATATGTTAAGAAAAAGTAAAAGTGTCGAGTTTATGGTAGAAAAATATAGTCGAATGTCGAGTTCCTGTAGTGGAATATGTTAAGAAAAAGTAAAAGTGTTGGTTTTATGGTAGAAAAATATAGTCGAATGTCGAGTTCCTGTAGTGGAATATGTTAAGAAAAAGGAAAAGTGTCGAATTTATGGTAGAAAAATATAGTCGAATGTCGAGTTCCTGTAGTGGAATATGTTAAGAAAAAGGAAAAGTGTCGAATTTATGGTAGAAAAATATAGTCGAATGTCGAGTTCCTGGAGTGGAATATGTTAAGAAAAAGTAAAAGTGTCGAGTTTATGGTAGAAAAATATAGTCGAGTGTCGAGTTCTTGTAGTGGAATATGTTAAGAAAAAGTAAAAGTGTCGAGTTTATGGTAGAAAAATATAGTCGAGTGTCGAGTTCTTGTAGTGGAATATGTTAAGAAAAAGTAAAAGTGTCGAGTTTATGGTAGAAAAATATAGTCGAGTGTCGAGTTCTTGTAGTGGAATATGTTAAGAAAAAGGAAAAGTGTCGAATTTATGGTAGAAAAATATAGTCGAATGTCGAGTTCCTGTAGTGGAATATGTTAAGAAAAAGGAAAAGTGTCGAATTTATGGTAGAAAAATATAGTCGAATGTCGAGTTCCTGTAGTGGAATATGTTAAGAAAAAGGAAAAGTGTCGAATTTATGGTAGAAAAATATAGTCGAATGTCGAGTTCCTGGAGTGGAATATGTTAAGAAAAAGGAAAAGTGTCGAATTTATGGTAGAAAAATATAGTCGAATGTCGAGTTCCTGGAGTGGAATATGTTAAGAAAAAGTAAAAGTGTCGAGTTTATGGTAGAAAAATATAGTCGAGTGTCGAGTTCTTGTAGTGGAATATGTTAAGAAAAAGTAAAAGTGTCGAATTTATGGTAGAAAAATATAGTCGAGTGTCGAGTTCTTGTAGTGGAATATGTTAAGAAAAAGGAAAAGTGTCGAATTTATGGTAGAAAAATATAGTCGAATGTCGAGTTCCTGTAGTGGAATATGTTAAGAAAAAGGAAAAGTGTCGAGTTTATGGTAGAAAAATATAGTCGAGTGTCGAGTTCCTGTAGTGGAATATGTTAAGAAAAAGTAAAAGTGTCGAGTTTATGGTAGAAAAATATAGTCGAGTGTCGAGTTCTTGTAGTGGAATATGTTAAGAAAAAGTAAAAGTGTCGAGTTTATGGTAGAAAAATATAGTCGAGTGTCGAGTTCTTGTAGTGGAATATGTTAAGAAAAAGTAAAAGTGTCGAGATTGTTAGAAAAATATAGTCGAATGTCGAGTTCTTGTAGTGGAATATGTTAAGAAAAAGTAAGTGTCGTGATTGTTAGAAAAAGATAGTCGAGTGTCGAGTTCCTGTAGTGGAATATGTTAAGAAAAAGTAAAAGTGTCGAGTTTATGGTAGAAAAATATAGTCGAATGTCGAGTTCTTGTAGTGGAATATGTTAAGAAAAAGTAAAAGTGTCGAGATTGTTAGAAAAATATAGTCGAATGTCGAGTTCTTGTAGTGGAATATGTTAAGAAAAAGTAAAATTGTCGAAATTATGTTAGAAAAAGAGTCGAATGTCGAGTTCTTGTAGTGGAATATGTTAAGAAAAAGTAAAAGTGTCGAAATTATGTTAGAAAAAGATAGTCGAGTGTCGAGTTCCTGTAGTGGAATGTGTTAAGAAAAAGTAAAAGTGTCGAGTTTATGGTAGAAAAATATAGTCGAGTGTCGAGTTCCTGTAGTGGAATATGTTAAGAAAAAGTAAAAGTGTCGAGTTTATGGTAGAAAAATATAGTCGAATGTCGAGTTCTTGTAGTGGAATATGTTAAGAAAAAGTAAAAGTGTCGTGATTGTTAGAAAAAGATAGTCGAGTGTCGAGTTCCTGTAGTGGAATAGGTTAAGAAAAAGTAAAAGTGTCGAGTTTATGGTAGAAAAATATAGTCGAATGTCGAGTTCTTGTAGTGGAATATGTTAAGAAAAAGTAAAAGTGTCGAGATTGTTAGAAAAATATAGTCGAATGTCGAGTTCTTGTAGTGGAATATGTTAAGAAAAAGTAAAAGTGTCGAAATTATGTTAGAAAAAGAGTCGAATGTCGAGTTCTTGTAGTGGAATATGTTAAGAAAAAGTAAGTGTCGAAATTATGTTAGAAAAAGATAGTCGAGTGTCGAGTTCCTGTATTGGAATATGTTAAGAAAAAGTAAAAGTGTCGAAATTATGTTAGAAAAAGATAGTCGAGTGTCGAGTTCCTGTAGTGGAATGTGTTAAGAAAAAGTAAAAGTGTCGATTTTATGGTAGAAAAATATAGTCGAGTGTCGAGTTCCTGTAGTGGAATATGTTAAGAAAAAGTAAAAGTGTCGAGTTTATGGTAGAAAAATATAGTCGAATGTCGAGTTCTTGTAGTGGAATATGTCAAGAAAAAGTAAAAGTGTCGTGATTGTTAGAAAAAGATAGTCGAGTGTCGAGTTCCTGTAGTGGAATATGTTAAGAAAAAGTAAAAGTGTCGAGTTTATGGTAGAACAATATAGTCGAATGTCGAGTTCTTGTAGTGGAATATGTTAAGAAAAAGTAAAAGTGTCGAGATTGTTAGAAAAATATAGTCGAATGTCGAGTTCCTGTAGTGGAATATGTTAAGAAAAAGTAAAAGTGTCGATTTTATGGTAGAAAAATATAGTCGAGTGTCGAGTTCTTGTAGTGGAATATGTTAAGAAAAAGTAAAAGTGTCGATTTTATGGTAGAAAAATATAGTCGAATGTCGAGTTCCTGTAGTGGAATATTTTAAGAAAAAGTAGGAGCGTCGAAACGGCGTTAAAAAGAATATTATTGATAATATAATAGTGTCGAAATCCTGGAGTGGAATGTTAAGAAAAAGTAGAAGTGTCAAGATCTGGAGATAAAAAATAAGCTAATTTCCTGAGTATTTTTGCCCTGTTTTCAATGGATATCAAAACCAATTAGTTAGTATTTCAGGATGTAATTTAGGTAAAAGATTCGGAAAGTGTAGGATATTTTTAATTCTGAATATGGAAGACCTTTAATGATCTATTGGCATTCGAGAATCGGGTTTAAAGGTCACTCATGAATGGCAGAGGCAAGGAGAGGACAGAGTCCTAAAGACTGACCATATTATTATTATTATTATTATTATTATTGTGTTGTTCATTATTATCATTATTATTGTTATTATTATTATTATTTTTATTATTATTATTATTATTATTAATATTATTATTGCTTGCTAAGCTACAACCCCAGTTGGAAAAACAGGATACTGTTAAGCCCAAGATTATTATTATTATTATTATTATTACGTGCTAAGCTACAACCCTAGCTGGTAAAGCAGAATACTATAAAGCCCTAGATTATTATTATTATTATTATTATTATTATTATTATTATTATTATTATTATTATTGTTGTTGTTGTTGTTGCTTGCTAAGCCACAACCCTAATTGGGAAAGCAGGATAATATAAGCCCAGGGGACCCAACAGGGAAAAGAGCCCAGTGAGGAAAGGAAACAAAAGATAAATAATATATTTTAAGAACAGTAACAAAATTGAAAAAAATATATCCTACATAAACTATAATAACTTTAACAAAACAGCTCCCAATATCTATTTTCATGAAGCTAGGACCTGGTAGGGCCAGGCAGTGGCTGCTGATGGCTTAAGAGGTAATTCTATAGCCCCCCCCCCCCACAAAACATTCCCACCTCATCATTATCTCACAAGGATTGTGAGGTTGTATGTATGTATTCCTATGTATATATAATGTATCTATATATGTATATATATACATATATTTTTTTAACTTTTTGTTGAATAAATTAACCTTTTACAATCTAACAAATAAAATTCTTGCGAATTTTAAAGTGTAATTTGTTTTTTCATGTTTTCTGTGTGCATTTATTAAGTAACATTTTCCTGTTTTTTAACCAAATGGAAAATAAGGAAGGAAAATGCATACCGAATATATATATATATATATATATATATATATATATATATATATATATATATATATATACATATATATATATATATATATATATTTATATATATATATATATATATATATATATATTTATATATATATATATATATATATATATATATATATATATATATATATATATATATATATGTATATATATATATATATATTTATATATATATATAAATATATATATATATATACATATATATATATATATATATATATATATATATATATATATATATATATATATATGCATATGTATATATATATATATGCATATATATATATATATGCATATGTATATATATATATATATGCATATATATAAATGTATATATATATATATATATATATATATATATATATATATATATATATATATATATATATATATATATATACATATTCAAAACATATATATGATCGTAAACAAAAACATTTAAGATTAGAACGACTAAAGTCTTAATATTAATTACTAAGGAAAGACGTTTAAAAACAAAAGCATTCTTTAAGCCAGCAGACTCCCACACAAGTCTAAAAGAAGACATTTAACATTTAACATTTCAATATTTAACATGTAATAAGTTAATTCCCCCATAAACAAGGCAGTTATGCCAGGCTTAATGGCCCAATTGAGTCCGGTTAGATTATCCGGTTATGATTATTAGCTTGTCTTCTTATTATCCGGATTGTTTAGTATCGTTTATCCGGATGCCTTTTTAGGCTGGTTAGAAAGTTTCACTGTCTGAGGTTTATTGGGCTACGTAGCAATGTTGTTTGTTGTTGTTGTTGTTGTTGTTGTTGTTATTATTATAATGATTAGCAATGTTATTATTATCATTATCATTATTTTTATTAATTTTTCATATTTTTTATTTTCTATATTTTATTTTTTTATTTTGATTTGTTTTTTTATTTATTTTGTATTTATTTTTTTCTATTTTTTGTTGGTTTTTATTATTGTTATTATTATTATTATTTGATTTCATTTTTTATAGTTTTTCATTTTTATTTTTTTATTAATCTTATATTAGTTTTTATCATTTTCTAATTATTTTTTATTTGCGTATATTATTATTCTTTCAAAAAAAAAATTATTATTTTTTTTGCTTATTTTTTATTTTTTCCTTTTTTATTTTTTATTTATTTTTACTTTTATTTCCCATTTTATTATTATTATTATTATTATTATTATTATTATTATTATTATTATTATTATTATTATTATTATTATTATTATTATTATTAATGATAATATGAATGTGAGTTTAAATATAGCTCATTGATTCTTCGAGTTGATAGACATATGTAACTCTCAATCTCCCCTTTTTATATCCTTTAATTTTATATTCTTTCCTTTTATATCCTACCCTCTTTGTATCCTACCCTCTTTATATCCTCTCCCTTTATATCCTCTCCCTTTATATCCTCTCCCTTTATATCCTCCCCTTTTATATCCTCTCAATCTATATCCTCCCCTTTTTATATCCTTTAATTTTATATTCTTTCCTTTTATATCCTACCCTCTTTGTATCCTACCCTCTTTATATCCTCTCCCTTTATATCCTCTCCCTTTATATCCTCCCCTTTTATATCCTCCCCTATTTATATCCTTTAATTTTATATTCTTTCCTTTTATATCCTCTCCCTTTATATCCTCTCCCTTTATATCCTCCCCTTTTATATCCTCTCAATCTATATCCTCCCCTTTTTATATCCTTTAATTCTATATTCTTTCCTTTTATATCCTACCCTCTTTGTATCCTACCCTCTTTGTATCCTCTCCCTTTATATCCTCTCCCTTTATATCCTCCCCTTTTATATCCTCTCAATCTATATCCTCCCCTTTTTATATCCTTTAATTTTATATTCTTTCCTTTTATATCCTACCCTCTTTGTATCCTACCCCCTTTATATCCTCTCCCTTTATATCCTCCCCTTTTATATCCTCTCAATCTATATCCTCCCCTTATTATATCCTTTAATTTTATATTCTTTCCTTTTATATCCTACCCTCTTTGTATCCTACCCTCTTTATATCCTCTCCCTTTATATCCTCTCAATCTATATCCTCCCCTTTTTATATCCTTTAATTTTATATTCTTTCCTTTTATATCCTACCCTCTTTATATCCTCTCCCTTTATATCCTCTCCCTTTATATCCTCCCCTTTTATATCCTCTCAATCTATATCCTCCCCTTTTTATATCCTTTAATTTTATATTCTTTCCTTTTATATCCTCTCCCTTTATATCCTCTCCCTTTATATCCTCCCCTTTTATATCCTCTCAATCTATATCCTCCCCTTTTTATATCCTTTAATTTTATATTCTTTCCTTTTATATCCTACCCTCTTTGTATCCTACCCTCTTTATATCCTCTCCCTTTATATCCTCCCCTTTTATATCCTCTCAATCTATATCCTCCCCTTTTTATATCCTTTAATTTTATATTCTTTCCTTTTATATCCTACCCTCTTTATATCCTCTCCCTTTATATCCTCTCAATCTATATCCTCCCCTTTTTATATCCTTTAATTTTATATTCTTTCCTTTTATATCCTACCCTCTTTGTATCCTACCCTCTTTATATCCTCTCCCTTTATATCCTCTCCCTTTATATCCTCCCCTTTTATATCCTCTCAATCTATATCCTCCCCTTTTTATATCCTTTAATTTTATATTCTTTCCTTTTATATCCTACCCTCTTTGTATCCTACCCTCTTTATATCCTCTCCCTTTATATCCTCCCCTTTTATATCCTCTCAATCTATATCCTCCCCTTTTTATATCCTTTAATTTTATATTCTTTCCTTTTATATCCTACCCTCTTTGTATCCTACCCTCTTTATATCCTCTCCCTTTATATCCTCCCCTTTTTATATCCTTTAATTTTATATTCTTTCCTTTTATATCCTACCCTCTTTGTATCCTACCCTCTTCATATCCTCTCCCTTTATATCCTCCCCTTTTATATCCTCTCCCTTTATATCCTCCCCTTTTATATCCTCTCAATCTATATCCTCCCCTTTTTATATCCTTTAATTTTATATTCTTTACTTTTATATCCTACCCTCTTTATATCCTCTCCCTTTATATCCTCTCCCTTTTTATGCTCACCCTTTTATATCCTCTGTCTATATCCTCCCCTTTTTATATCCTTTCCTTTTATATTCTTTTCTTTTATATCTTACCCTCTTTATATCCTTCCCTTTATATGCTCCCCTTTTATATATTCTCAATCTATATCCTCCCCTTTTTTATATTCTTTAATTTTATATTCTTTCCTTTTATATCCTACCCTCTTTGTATCCTACCCTCTTTATATCCTCTCCCTTTATATCCTCCCCTTTTATATCCTCTCAATGTATATCCTCCCCTTTTTATATCATTTAATTTTATATTCTTTCCTTTTATATCCTACCCTCTTTGTATCCTACCCTCTTTATATCCTCTCCCTTTATATCCTCTCCCTTTATATCCTCCCCTTTTATATCCTCTCAATCTATATCCTCCCCTTCTTATATCCTTTAATTTTATATTCTTTCCTTTTATATCCTACCCTCTTTGTATCCTACCCTCTTTATATCCTCTCCCTTTATATCCTCTCAATCTATATCCTCCCCTTTTTATATCCTTTAATTTTATATTCTTTCGTTTTATATCCTACCCTCTTTGTATCCTACCCTCTTTATATCATCTCCCTTTATATCCTCTCAATCTATATCCTCCCCTTTTTATATCCTTTAATTTTATATTCTTTCCTTTTATATCCTACCCTCTTTGTATCCTACCCTCTTTATATCCTCTCCCTTTATATCCTCTCCCTTTATATCCTCCCCTTTTATATCCTCTCAATCTATATCCTCCCCTTTTTTATATCCTTTAATTTTATATTCTTTCCTTTTATATCCTACCCTCTTTATATCCTCCCCTCTTTATATCCTCTCCCTTTATATCCTCTCCCTTTATATCCTCCCCTTTTATATCCTCCCCTCTTTATATCCTTTCCTTTT
>NC_090758.1:73190165-73197665 GCF_036898095.1 Palaemon carinicauda
AAAACCATGACCTGGAATCAACTTCCAAAAGCCATGACCTGGAATCAACTTCCAAAAGCCATGACCTGGAATCAACTCCCAAAAGCCATGACCTGGAATCAACCCACCAAAAGCCATGACCTGAAATTAACTCCCAAAAGCCATGACCTGGAATCAACCCCCCAAAAACCATGACCTGGAATCAACCCCAAAAGCCATGACCTGGAATCAACCCCAAAAGCCATGACCTGGAATCAACACCCCTAAAAACCATGACCATGAATCAACCCCAAAAGCCATGACCTGGAATCAACCCCCCCAAAAGCCATGACCTGGAATCAACCCCCCCAAAAGCCATGACCTGGAATCAACCCCAAAAGCCATGACCTGGAATCAACCCCCAAAAATCCATGACCTGAAATCAACCCCAAAAGCCATGACCTGGAATCAACCCCCCAAAAGCCATGATCCGGAATCAACCCCCCCCAAAAGCCATGACCTGGAATCAACCCTCCAAAATCCATGACCTGGAATCAACTCCCAAAATCCATGACCTGGAATCAACTCCCAAAATCCATGACCTGGAATCAACTCCCAAAATCCATGATTTGGAATCAACCCCCCAAAAACCATGACCTGAAATCAACCCTCCAAAAGCCATGACCTGGAATAAACTCCCAAAATCCATGACCTGGAATCAACTCCCAAAATCCATGACCTGGAATCAACTCCCAAAATCCATGACCTGAAATCAACCTACCAAGAGCCATGACCTGGAATCAACCCCCCAAAATCCATGACCTGGAATCAACCCCCCAAAAGCCATGACCTGGAATCAACCTCCCAAGAGCCATGACCTGGAATCAACTCCCAAAAGCCATGACCTGGAATCAATCTCCCAAGAGCCATGACCTGGAATCAACTCCCAAAAGCCATGACCTGGAATCAACTCCCAAAATCCATAACCTGGAATCAACCCTCCAAAAGCCATAACCTGAAATGAACCCTCCAAAAGCCATGACCTGGAATCAACCCTCCAAAAGCCATGACCTGGAATCAACCTCCCAAGAGTCATGACCTGGAATCAACCTCCTAAGAGCCATGACCTGGAATCAACCTCCCAAAAACCATGACCTGGAATAAACCCCCCAAAAACCATGACCTGGAATCAACTCTCAAAAGCCATGTCCTGGAATCAACTCTCAAAAGCCATGTCCTGGAATAAACTCCCAAAAGCCATGACCTGGAATCAACCTCCCATGAGCCATGTCCTGGAATCAACCTCCCAAGAGCCATGACCTGGAATCAACTCCTAAAAGCCATAACCTGGAATCAACCCTCCAAAAGCCATAACCTGGAATCAACCCTCCAAAAGCCATGACCTGGAATCAACCCTCCAAAAGCCATGACCTGGAATCAACTCCCAAAAGCCATGACCTGGAATCAACTCCCAAAAGGCATGACCTGGAATCAATCCTCCAAAAGGCATGACCTGGAATCAACTCCCAAAAGGCATGACCTGGAATCAATCATCCAAAAGCCATGACCTGGAATCAATCATCCAAAAGCCATGACCTGGAATCAACTCCCAAAAGCCATGACCTGGAATCAACTCCCAAAAGCCATGACCTGGAATCAACTCCCAAAAGCCATGACCTGGAATCAACTCCCAAAAGCCATGACCTGGAATCAACTTCCAAAAGCCATGACCTGGAATCAACCCGCCAAAATCCATGACCTGGAATCAACCCGCCAAAAACCATGACCTGGAATTAACTCCCAAAAGGCATGACCTGGAATCAATCCTCCAAAAGCCATGACCTGGAATCAATCCTCCAAAAGCCATGACCTGGAATCAACCCCCCCAAAAAAAATCAATCTAGATTATCAAACTTCTTAATCTACACTTGAACTTTCATTCCAGAGTTTAGTATCCAAGATTACCTTTCCACCTCTTCGCCTGGAAGACTTAACGTCCTGAGGCTAATCTGAAGTATAATCTATTAGAGGCTGTACATCATATATCTGGAGTAACACTTCGAGGGTCAATATATGTAATCTCAAACATAATGAAGCCTGATTGGATCTCCTATCTGCTGATACTCGACATATGGTCTTTGAACATGAGACTGTTTTGAAGCTGTTTTGTAGACTATTATTATTATTATTATTATTATTATTATTATTATTATTATTATTATTATTGCACTTGTTGTTACTAGCTAAGCTACAGTCCTAGTGAGAACAGCAGAATGCTATGAAGCCCTCTAAGGGCTCCAATAAGGAAAAATAGCCCAGTGAGGAAAGGAAGTAAGGAAATAAATGAGTAATCAAATCATTATTTATTATTATTATTATTATTATTATTATTTATTATTGTTGTTGTTGTTATTAATAGCTAAGCTACAACCCTAGTTGGAAAAGCAGGATGCTATTAAGCCTTGTAAGGGCTCCAACACGGAAAAATAGCCCAGTGAGGAAAGGAAATAAGGAAATAAACTGTACGAGAAGTAAGGAATAATGAAATTAATTTATTATTATTATTATTATTATTATTATTATTATTATTATTATTATTATTATTATTATTGGCTAAGTTACAACCCTGGTTGGAAAAGCATGATGCTATTAAGACCTATCAGGGCTTAGAAAAGGGAAAATAGCTCAGTGAGGGAAGGAAATAGATAAACTGCCCCAGAAGTAATGAATAATGAATTTATTTATTCATTTATTTATTTCTTATTATTATTATTATTATTATTATTATTATTATTATTATTATTATTGATATTATTATTATTATTGATATTATTATTATTATTGATATTATTATTATCATTATTATTATTATTATTATTATTATTATTGTTGATGTTGTTATTTGAAACCCAAAAATACACAATTATTATGCAGGCTTCCACGAAAAATAATACCTCTCCCCACCAAAAGAAAAAAAAAAGTCAATTGAAATAGATGAAAATATAAGGTAAAATACCTTTCATTGTATTGTAGATAACCCTCCCTACTTACTGATATTTCAAGCTCACTTTAAAAGACGAACAATAAGATGCCACGCACACACAGCATATAAAAAAAAAGAAGAAAAAACTCTCCAGGGGCAGATACGCCAAAGATATAATTTTGCCTGTCGTAAACAAAAGAGCAATTGCCTTAATTCCCTTCAAAGTACAATCATGCCAACTCTTCTAAATAGAGATCTATCCCTCGTTACTCTTTTCGAATAGTTGGGGCGACGTTTAGTGAACCTAAAAGATGATATCTTCGTTTTTTTTGGTTACAAGTGGATCGGAATCTGTGGTTATCGAACGTTGATGTGTCGGGTCTGGAAATCGTCGTCGTATGTAAAGTTATCGTACATATGTCTGTAATCGTACATGTTTAGTGATGACTTTAGATATGTATTCCCGAAGAAGATAATTCAATATTATTATAATAGTAGGCTATTATAGGTAATTACAACGTTATTATAGTATGTTGTAATAGGTAACTAAATTTTGGCTGTGGATAATTTTGGATATTATTACAAGACGGGCAATAATTTGCACTAAATGTTAAAACATTAAAAATCGTAAAATATTTAAATTGAAATATTGCATACATTGATATATACTTTTTTCAATGTACATCAATGGAGAGAGAGAGAGAGAGAGAGAGAGAGAGAGAGAGAGAGAGAGAGAGAGAGAGAGAGAGAGAGAGAGAGAGAGAGAATTATAGGTCATTTATTACAAGATATTCCAATTCAAAACAAATAGCTAAAGATACCTGCTAGGACCTTAGCACTGAGAGAGAGAGAGAGAGAGAGAGAGAGAGAGAGAGAGAGAGAGAGAGAGAGAGAGAGAGAGAGAGATCATAAGTCATTTATTACAATATATTCCAATTCAAAACAAATAGCTAAAGATACCTGCTAGGACCTTAGCGCTGAGAGAGAGAGAGAGAGAGAGAGAGAGAGAGAGAGAGAGAGAGAGAGAGAGAGAGAGAGAGAGAGAGAGAGAATCATAAGTCATTTATTACAATATATTCCAATTCAAAACAAATAGCTAAAGATACCTGCTAGGACCTTAGCACTGAGAGAGAGAGAGAGAGAGAGAGAGAGAGAGAGAGAGAGAGAGAGAGAGAGAGAGAGACCCCTCTCTCTGACATGTACAGACAACCCCTCTCTCCATCCTTCTCAAAACTCGAATCACTGATTGTGAACCTCTAGGAGACCTGATAGACGAGAAAGGTGGCTATCTCTTCCCTTTTATCTCCTCCTACTTCGACTGTCAGATATAATCTCCTGATTACGATTTCGTCCAGTGATTAATGCGACCACCTCGTCCACCAATCGAGGTCTCCCGGGGATTGGGAGGGACGCCCTGACACTAGGAAGCAGTTCTTAAATCTTAATGCTGTTTACTGGGCTTGAAGAGGCAGTGGATGTTGCTTGCAGGGGAACGGGTGTGAGAGGGGGATGTAATGAGTGTGTTTTTGGGGCTGTAACGGGTGTGTTAGGGGGTTATAACCAGTGTTTTAGGGGGCTGTAATGGGTTGGTTTTAGGGGGTTATAACGGGTGTGATAGGGGGCTGTAACGGGTGTGTTATGGGGTTTCAACGGGTGTGTTATGGGTTGTAACGGGTGTGTTGGGGGGTTGTAACGGGTGTGTTAGGGGGCTGTAATGGGTGGGTTTTTGGGCTGCAATAGGTGTTAGGTGGCGGTAACCGGCGTGTTTGGAAGCTGTAACGGGTGTGTTATGGGCTGTAAGAAGTATTAGGGTCTGTAGCCTGTATGTTATGGGGCAGTAACGGATGTTTTAGGGGTTGTACGGGCATTAGATGGCTGTAACGGGTGTGTTATGGAATTGTAACGGGTATGTTAAAGGCTGTAACGTGTGTTTTATGGGGTTGTAACGAGTGTGTTTGAGGCTGTAACAAGTGCTAGGTGGCCGTAGCGGGTGTGTTATATGGTTATAATGGCTGTAACGGGGATGATTGGGGCTGTAACGGGTGTGGTATGAAGGCTTTTAACAGATGTGTCGCAGAACAGTTAACGGATTTGTTACAAGCTTTAAAGGGTGTATTACGGCACTGTAATGGCTGTTACAGTGCTTAAATGGATGTATTACAGGACTGTAACTTGTGAATTATAGGACTTTATTGGATGTGCTACAGGCCTGTAGTGGATGTATTAGGGGACTGTAACATGTGTTACAGGACTCAAAAGGTTGTATTACAGGACGCTAACTGGTTAATTACAGGACTGTATCGATCGTGCTACAGGGACGAGCAATGGATGTTTAGCGAGACTTACAAGAGTCTTTCAAAGTTCCTACAGGGACGGGCAATGGATGTTTAGCGAGTCTTACAAGAGTCTTTCAAAGTTGCTACAGGGACGGGCAATGGATGTTTAGCGAGTCTTACAAGAGTCTTTCAAAGTTGCTACAGGGACGGGCAATGGATGTTTAGCGAGACTTACAAGAGTCTTTCAAAGTTGCTACAGGGACGGGCAATGGATGTTTAGCGAGACTTACAAGTGTCTTTCAAAGTTGCTACAGGGACGGGCAATGGATGTTTAGCGAGTCTTACAAGAGTCTTTCAAAGTTGCTACAGGGACGAGCAATGGATGTTTAGCGAGTCTTACAAGAGTCTTTCAAAGTTGCTACAGGGACGAGCAATGGATGTTTAGCGAGTCTTACAAGAGTCTTTCAAAGTTGCTACAGGGACGAGCAGTGGATGTTTAGCGAGTCTTACAAGAGTCTTTCAAAGTTGCTACAGGGACGAGCAGTGGATGTTTAGCGAGTCTTACAAGAGTCTTTCAAAGTTGCTACAGGGACGAGCAATAGATGTTTGCGAGTCTTACAAGAGTCTTTCAAAGTTGCTACATGGACGAGCAGTGGATGTTTAGTGAGACTTACAAGTGTCTTTCAAAGTTGCTACAGGGACGAGCAATGGATGTTTAGCGAGACTTACAAGTGTCTTTCAAAGTTGCTACAGGGACGAGCAATGGATGTTTAGCGAGACTTACAAGTGTCTTTCAAAGTTGCTACAGGGACGAACTGGTTGAGACACGACTGTGATTGAAGCAGAATTTTTAGAGAGTTTTAGAATGGGTACAGAACTTTTAAATAACTGTTACAGGACCAAAATAGTTTCAATGAAGCTGATGAAAAAAACTAAAGAAGGCGATAAACACGGTTACAGAGCTGTCAAAGGACTCTCACAGGACTTGAAACGTTAAGAAATGACAATGTTACCTGCTAGTTAGAGAAGTGTTACACAATAAATGTTATTTTAGCAATAGAAAAGGGTTACAAATGTGCTGAAGAACATCGGGACAGGGATTGTTATAGATATGTTGCATTACCAACTGTAAGAAAGTAGTATTTTTGCTGGTAACAAGTTACTTGTTGATATTTACATAACTTTTGCAAATCTAATATAAATTCACTAACTTCCCAAGGGTGGGGTAAATCCCCTAGGTGTGTGGTAAATTTCCCTATGGGTGTGGTAAATCCCCTAGGTGTGTGGTAAATTCCCCTAGGGGTGTGGTAAATTCCCTTATGGGTGTGTGGTAAATTCCCTTATGGGTGTGTGGTAAATTCCCTTATGGGTGTGTGGTAAATTCCCTTATGGGTGTGGTAAATTCCCCTACGGGTGTGGTAAATTCCCTTATGGGTGTGTGGTAAATTCCCTTATGGGTGTGTGGTAAATTCCCTTATGGGTGTGGTAAATTCCCCTAGGGGTGTGGTAAATTCCCTTATGGGTGTGTGGTAAATTCCCTTATGGGTGTGTGGTAAATTCCCTTATGGGTGTGGTAAATTCCCCTACGGGTGTGGTAAATTCCCCTATGGGTATGGTAATTCCCCTAATGGTATGGTAATTCCCCTATGGGTGTGGTAAATTCCCTAGGTGTGTGGTAAATTCCCCTAGGGGTGTGGTAAATTCCCTTATGGGTGTGTGGTAAATTCCCTTATGGGTGTGTGGTAAATTCCCTTATGGGTGTGGTAAATTCCCCTACGGGTGTGGTAAATTCCCTTATGGGTGTGTGGTAAATTCCCCCAGAGGTGTGGTAAATTTCTATGGGTGTGGTAAATTCCCCTATAGGTGTGGTAAATTCCCCTATGGGTGTGGTAAATTCTCCTAGGGGTGTGGTAAATTCCCCTAGGGGTGTGGTAAATTCCTCTATGGGTGTGGTAAATTCTCCTAGGGGTGTGGTAAATTCCCCTAGGGGTGTGGTAAATTCCTCTATGGGTGTGGTAAATTCCCCTAGGGGTGTGGTAAATTCCTCTATGGGTGTGGTAAATTCTCCTAGGGGTGTGGTAAATTCCCCTATGGGTGTGGTAAATTCCCCTATGGGTATGGTAATTCCCCTAATGGTATGGTAATTCCCCTATGGGTGTGGTAAATTCCCCTATGGGTGTGGTAAATTCCCCTAGGGGTGTGGTAAATTCCCCTAGGGGTGTGGTAAATTCCCCTATGGGTGTGGTAAATTCCCCTAATGGTATGGTAATTCCCCTAATGGTA
>NC_090758.1:73202665-73210165 GCF_036898095.1 Palaemon carinicauda
TTAATTGTTTATAACCTGTAGTTTAGTTTTTTTATTTCCTTTCCTCACTAGGCTATTTTCCGTTTTGGAGCGTTTGGGCATAATAGCATCTTGATTTTACAATTAGGGCTATAGCTTAGCAAGTAATAGTATTAGTAGTAATAATAATAATAATAATAATAATAATGATAATAACAATAATAATAATAATAATAATAATAATAATAATAACAATAACAATAACAATAACAATAACAATAATAATAATAATAATAACAATAATTGGTACAAATGACTCGCCAGTTGTTCTTTTAATCCACTAACGCAATATATATATATATATATATATATATATA
This sequence comes from Palaemon carinicauda, assembly GCF_036898095.1. Lineage (NCBI taxonomy): Eukaryota > Metazoa > Arthropoda > Malacostraca > Decapoda > Palaemonidae > Palaemon > Palaemon carinicauda. The sequence continues at coordinate 73,203,001 of NC_090758.1, forward strand.
TATATATATATATATATATATATATATATATATATATATATATATATATATATATATATATATATATATCTTAGGCTTCAGCTATGAACCATTGTTGGGTAATACTAACCTATATTGACCTGGTAACTAATTGCTATTTAATACCTCCATCATAAGTCTAAATGATACACAGTCTTCAGTAAGTTTTATTACCTCCGCCAACGAAGTTGGAAGGAGGTTATGTTTTACTCCCTGTTTGTGTGGGTTTTTTTTTGTGTGTGTTTGTAAACAGCTTCCTGCCCACAATTGTAATCGTAGAGTAATGAAACTTGCAGGGATTAACTGTTATGCAAAAATCTGGAATAGATATAATTTTGGAAGGTTAAGGTTAAAGGTCAAGGTCACGGTCAAGCAAAATATCCAATTCACGTAATCAACCATAAGTTTGGACATCGTTGTCACAGAGACTTCAAACTTGGATCATATTTGAGTGTATGAAAATCCACGCCAATTAATACATAGTTAATATCAAGGTCAAAACTGAGTAATACGCTGCCGTGGCGGAGGTCTGCACTCTACCGAGTGCCCCTCTAGTATGTGACTAGATTGTGGAAGGATCTTCCTAATCAGGCAGTTGAAACGGTGGAATTTCAAGAGTTCAAACTTGCAATGAATGTTTTTAGTTTGAACAGGCTGACATAAGTCTCTCTTTATAGTTTATATATAACATCTATTTTCATGTTACTGATCTTGTACCAACCGTGTGTTACACGATCGTACATACTTCATTTTATGTATATATTATGCTTGTATCTTCGCTCTTCCCTCGCACTAAAAAGAGCCTGAATAAACATGTCTGTTTTTCTCACCGGTAACGGTGTCGGTTTTGAACATGAAATTTCTTGTTGCCTTGAGCTTTTGTATATAAAGGAGTGTTCTATAATAAACTCACTCAGTTGCCTTCATCCTGTCTTTGAGTCACAACCTTCTCTCGGCCCATCACAATCAATGAAACATTTCATCTCATTTAATGCTGCTCATGTATGGTTTATTTATCTCTTTATTTCCTTTCCTCACTGGGCTGTTTTTCTTGGTGGACATTTTGTAGCATCTTGCTTTTCAAACTGAGGGTATAGCTTAGCTTGTAATAATAATAATAATAATAATAATAATAATAATAATAATAATAATAATAATAATGATAATAATTACTTTTTTTACACAGCAAGATGCTTTTCCGGAACTTATTATATTCTCTTATCCGGTTTTGCTGTACATTATTAAATATGCCCACACAAGCGCACACATTACATAAATGCACAAATACCCGTGTGCATATATATATATATATATATATATATATATATATATATATATATATATATATATATATATATATATATATATAATGTATATATATAATGTATATATATATATATATATATATATATATAATGTATATATATATATATATAATGTATATAATGTATATATATATATATATATATATATATATATATATATATATATATATATATATAATGTATATATATATATATATATATAATGTATATATATATATATATATATATATATATATATATATATATATATATATATATATAAAATGTCATCATTGTTGTTTTTATAGTTGTCAGTATTATCATTTGATTGATTATCATAATTTCTGTTTTTCATGCTATCCTCAGTCATTATATATACGAGAGAGAGAGAGAGAGAGAGAGAGAGAGAGAGAGAGAGAGAGAGAGAGAGAGAGAGAGAGAGAGAGAGAGAGAGAGAATGTTATTACCCTTCCACCAGCATGACCGGTCTTGAACCACCGTCATAATTACTCGGCTAAATGGCGCTGACTCGGCCCATCCAACAAGACGAAAAATCTCCCACAAAAAAAAAAAAAAAAAAAAAAAACTATATCACTGTATCGAGCTATGAAACTATAGCGACATCCTTACAGATGGGATCCCTGCGCGAGTTACAGATATGTATTCTGTAACATCATGACGCAGGCAGCGGTTTTTAATCACTGTTTGCAATACTTGGACGCCTCGAAGCGACTTCAAAAGGAGCCGCGCGCGCGATCCGGCGAGGAAAAACGTCCTCGTGAAGAAGAGGGAGAGAGAGAGAGGGTAGCTCCGTCTGAAGACATTATCATCGGAGATTCGTTGGAGTTTATTCTTTATGGCGATATGATATAGAGGCCTTTTATGAATCCCCCCCTACCCGCTCCCCCTGGTTTAGATGCCCACTAATGGGCAGGACTCCTCTAAGGCTCCCGTGAGTAAAGGCTAACATTGCTTCGCGGAGCTCCGATTGGATCCGCCCCTCCTGCCTCGGAGCCCGAGGCGACGGCGAAGTGTGAAGAGATTAAAGGAAATGATGGAGCGGACCGAGGCACCTCATCATGCTAGTCTGATGGATAGCAGCTTGATGGCTCAATTACCCACACTCATTCTACCCTCCCACCCTCCCTCCCTCCCCTCAACCTCTCCTCCACTCCCTCAGTACTCTCCCTCTCACCTGTATCAACCTCTCTCGCCCCTTTCTACCGCCTCCTTCCTCGAGGTTTCGTTGGATCCTTTACCGGAACCCTTTTGGGATTCTAAAGCTTTTTACTGGGTTAAGCCAACACCTCCATCACGTTGTTTGCTTCAACCATAATCATTTTTTTTTTATCGTTTATCTCTATACCTTTTGTCTTTCTTTATACCTTTTAACATCATATCATCAATATTCTCTCTTATTTCCTTTCCACCTGTTTCCGATTTTAAGATCGTTATATTTTCCCTTTAGTCTTTTCACTTTTCACTTACGATTTCAAATTCAAACATTCTCCACTGACATTATCTTGGTACATTTTTTTATTTTATCATAATGTTATTCAGTTTAAGTTAATTTTCCTAGACGGGACTCTCTCTCTCTCTCTCTCTCTCTCTCTCTCTCTCTCTCTCTCTCTCTCTCTCTCTCTCTCTCTCTCTCTCTCTATATATATATATATATATATATATATTGTGAGCAAATTTGGAAAGTCAAATTATTATTATTACCTCCGCCAGGAGGTTATGTTTTCGGTTCGGTTTGTTTGTTTGTTTGTTTGTTTGTTTGTTTCTCTGTTTGTCTGTCTGTCTGTGGACAACGTAGAGGCCACATTTCTACACGGAATCACTTCAAACTTGGCCAAGTAGTTCCCCAATGTGTATGGAAGAACTGATTAAATTTTGGTCAATGTCACCCCAAGGTCAAGGTCACAGGGGTCACTGGTGTCACTATGACATAAGTGGCCATATCAAGAGACAGAAATAAAGCACTGACTTTTGCATAAGCCAACAGGGAAGTCCTAGTCCAGGCGCAACCCATGGGTGATGTTCAAATTTATAAAGGTCAAAGGTCAAGGTCATATTGGTGCATTATATCAATGTCATATTAAGTATCAGTGGCAAATGAACAAAGATCACTTGAAGGTCAAAAGTCAAGCAGGTCACTTGAAGGTCAAGGTCACGTGAAGGTCAAGGTCACGTGAAGGTCAAGGTCACCTGAAGGTCAAGGTCACGTGAAGGTCAAGTACATTTGAAGATCAAGGTCACTTGAAGCCAAGGTCATGTGAAGGTCAATGTCACGTGAAGGTCAAGGTCACTTGAAGGTCACGTGAAGGTCAAGGTCATGTGAAGGTCGAAGTCACATCAATTCATGATTCTAGGACATATGGCGCTCTAGGTCACCTTGGCGGAGGTATGTCCTCTACGAGGACCATGTCCGCGTTCAGGACTTGCTCACTTGTTATTATTATTATTATTATTATTATTATTATTATTATTATTATTATTATTCTCAGCTACGTTAATGTTTCCGATAATTTCTTACAAGTTTGTTAAGAATTTTATTTTGACAACTATTAACAAATTTTAAGTACATCCTTCATACAGGATAAAGATAATCCCATGACAGACATTAATGTAGATTAATGTTCCATATATACCGTACACAGTATACTGTACATATTTTACGATGTACAGATAACAATTCAGATGTACAGCTGGATACAGGAGTTCCTGGTACACCCCACTCCAAAGACGTGCACCGTATCTCGCCTATACTCCGCAGCTAGTAACCAAACAGATAGTGCAGGGAGAGATGCCCTACTCGCTGTGTAGTATGGGTTTTACCGAATGCTCTTCCAGAGAGATTGGGTTGCCAGAAATTCCTGTATCCATCTGTACATCATATTTACAGACATGGACACGAGTAAATCTTTTAACGCTAAGAAACTGTCGAAGGTAATATCCCATGCTTTGAAACTCTAATGTTCAGTTGCCTCCAAGAATTCCGATACACATCCCATAGGTAATCTGGGCTAATGTGTACAGCAATTTTTGAAGCCAACTGTACATAAAAAAAAAATACTTGCTTACTGTAGTAAACACGACAAAGTATGTACAAACAACAACTCGCTATTTCAAAAAGAACAAAAAAATAGATATGGCATAACTATTAAAATATTCATTTTCTTTTTATGAAATTGTGCCCCAATATACGAACATACGTTTCAACATACGAACAAACTAATTAATTATTCTGTAATAAACACAAACTTATAAAAAAAAAAGTCTCTACTTTACATAAATATGTACATACAAATGCCAGGAATTTGTCAGATAAAAATATATTGAAAGACGAACAAACATTGACTTATTATCATGTAAATATACACCAACAATAAACAAACAATCGCTGTTTTCATATATATTTTGTATATGCGCCAAACATACGAACAAACTCTTAGTGTTATGTATGTACCAACATATGAACAAATCTTCATGAAGTGTTATGTATGTACCAACATACAAACAAACCCATTCTAAGTGTTATGTAGGTACCAATATACGAACAAATCTTTATTAAGTGTTATATATGTACCAACATACGAACAAACTCTTAGTGTTATGTATGTACCAACATACGAACAAATCTTTATTAAGTGTTATGTACTGTACCAACATACGAACAAACTCTGTGTTATGTTTGTACCAATATACGAACAAACCCTTAAGTGTTATGTACTGCACCAACATACGAACAAACCCTTATTAAGTGTTATGTAGGTACCAACATACGACCAAACCCTTATCAAGTGTTATGTATGTACCAACATACGAACAAATCCTTATTAAGTGTCATGTATGTACCAACATACGAACAAACCCTTATCAAGTGTTATGTAGGTACCAACATACGAACAAACCCTTAAGTGTTATGTACTGTACCAACATACGAACAAACCCTTATTAAGTGTCATGTATGTACCAACATACGAACAAACCCTTAAGTGTTATTTACTGTACCAACATACGAACAAACCCTTATTAAGTGTTATGTAGGTACCAACATACGAACAAACTCTGTGTTATGTTTGTACCAATATACAAACAAACCCTTATTAAGTGTTATGTATGTACCAACATACGAACAAACTCTGTGTTATGTTTGAACCAATATACGAACAAATCTTTATTAAGTGTTATGTATGTACCAACATATGAACAAACCCTTATCAAGTGTTATGTAGGTACCAACATACGAACAAACCCTTAAGTGTTATGTATGTACCAACATACGAACAAATCTTTATTAAGTGTTATGTATGTACCAACATACGAACAAACCCTTATTAAGTGTTATGTATGTACCAACATGCGAACAAACCCATTCTAAGTGTTTCGTATGTACCAACATACGAACAAATCCTTACCAAGTATTACTTATGCACCAACATACGAACAAACTCTTAACTATCATTTCAGTCGGGTAAGGATGACTTCACTAATGATGTCATGAAGTCAGATGAGTTGATGTCATTGCTGTTAATGGCCTTATCACAGATGTCATCTTCCCTAATAAATCTGTATGTGGCGTTTATAATATATAACTTTTATTAATATTATGATGTCAAGAAGTGCTTCTTTCCTTACATAATCCTCAGTGAATATGCTAAAAGGGACGTCATTTGCTTCAGACATCTTAACTGATGTCATGTATTAGTGGTGTTTAGAACTGAATTGATTGGTTGATGACATCATAAATTATCATACATTTGTTTACCTAATTGAATAATTGAATTCATTTTCTGATAATGATGTCATTTTTTTGGGTGATATCAGAATTCCCCATTATTGCAAATAGCTTTCCCTGGGCGTCAGTGACATCATAATCACCAACGCTCTCCTATATTACCAATCAAAGATCTAACAAAGGGTACTTTCTTCAATTAAATCACGTGTGACGTCAGTAGACATCATCGTGGCAATTGGACTTTTGATCACAAGAAGGGATTTTGACATCAGACACTGGTGACATCTCGTATAAGAGGTGGGCTCAGTAGAGCGCAGATCTCCCCCGCGGCAGGCTTATTTCTCTACCTTTTGCTCGAACTTGACCTTTGACCTTAACATGTATTAATTGGCGTGGATTTTCATGCACTCAAATATGAAAAAAGTTTGAAGTCCGTGATAACGATGTCCAAACATATATCTGATTACGTGAATTGGGCAATTTACTTTGACCGTGACCTTGACCTTCCAAAATTTGATAATTTCCAGCTTTTTACATAAGTTAATCCCTGCAAGTTTCATTATTCTACGATTAAGTATTGTGGCCAGGAAGCTCTTCACAAACGCGCACATAAACAGGTGGTCAAACATAACCTCCTCCTAACTTCGTTGGTGGACAGTAATAACATCCTTCATTTGGTTGATTATTAGTTATTAATGACACATTTGACATAATCACTATCTTCATGATTAGCTAATGACACATTTGACATAATCACTATCTTCATCATTAGCTAATGACACATTTGACATAATCACCATCTTCATAATTAGCTAATGACACATTTGACATAATCACCATCTTCATAATTAGCTAATGACACATTTGACATAATCACCATCTTCATGATTAGCTAACGACACATTTGACGCAATCACTATCTTCATGATTAGCTAATGACACATTTGACATAATCACTATCTTCATAATTAGCTAATGACACATTTGACATAATCACCTTCTTCATAATTAGCTAACGACACATTTGACATAATCACCATCTTCATGATTAGCTAACGACACATTTGACGCAATCACTATCTTATTAATTAGCTAATGACAC
>NC_090758.1:73224736-73229736 GCF_036898095.1 Palaemon carinicauda
TCAAAGGTTACATATGACACTTTAGGTTAAAAGTGAAATATGACACTTTAGGTCAAAGGCCAAATATGATACTTTAGGTCAAAGGCTACAAATGACACTTTAGGTCAAAAGTGAAATATGACACTTTAGGTCAAAGGTCAAATATGACACTTTAGGTCAAAGGTCAAATATGACACTTTAGGTCAAGGGTCAAATATGACACTTAAGATCAAAGATCAAATATGACACTTTAGGTCAAAGGTCAAATATGACACTTTAGGTCAAAGGTCAAATATGACACGATAGGTCAAGGGTCAAATATGACACTTTAGGTCAAAGGTCAAATATGAAGCTATCACAGTCTAATTTCCATCTTGTTTTGCTGTTATTCAATGTCATATGTACTGGAAATATTATTATTATTATCATTATTATTATTATTATCATTAGTAGTAGTAGTAGTAGTAGTGGTAGTAGTAGTAGTAGTAGTAGTAGTAGTAGTAGTATCTAATAACAGAAGGGAAGAAAGCATAAAAATCTAGAGATAAATATAAACATAACATAGATATAACAAGAAGGAAACAAATAAAACAAAACAATGAAATGAGGCAGAAACAGAAACACAATAGAAAAACGAAGTCACGTTCCTCCATAACTTTTTTTTATTTTATTATTTTCCATTTTTCAATTCTGCAATTAAACTCACTCATTCCCTCTTCACCCCTTTCCACGCTCGAGTGAATCCGCATTTGCTAATAGGATGAGAGAGGGAGAGCGAGAGGGAGAGGGGGGAGAGGGGGAGAGAGGGAGAGAGAGAGGGGGGAGAGAGGGAGAGAGAGAGGGTGAGAGGTTCCCCCTTCTTAAATTCAATGCTATTACCAACCCCTGTATAAAAAACCCCTTTCAGCCCCTATTCGAAGTCCCTGACACCACTTTTGAATTCCAACCCCCCTTCCCCCTTCCCTCCTTTAGCTACATACCCCCTTCCCCCTACCCTCCTTGAGCTACATACGCCCTTCCCCTAGCCTTAAATAGGGTGCTTTACCCTTCCCCTTAACAAGAAGTAAATGGCTTACTCCGCTTATGGCAACAAATCCCGTTCACAAACATCTTGACTCTTTTTATTCCTTCGAGGATGTAGACATTCCAATACAGGTGGTTTCGTCTCCATGTTGCAATGAAACGTTTTTTTTTCGACATAGTATCGTATCTCATTCAATGACAAAAGGTTTCAATTTCTTCTATTCTAGCATCAGGAAATGTTTTAAGTTTCTTCTATTCCAGCATCAGGAAACGTTTGAAGTTTCTTCTATTCCAGCATCAGGAAACGTTTGAAGTTTCTTCTATTCCAGCATCAGTAAATGTTTTAGTCTCTTCTATTCCAGCATCAAGAAATGTTTGAAGGTTCTTCTATTCCAGCATCAGAAAATGTTTGAAGTTTCTTCTATTCCAGCATCAGGAAACGTTTGAAGTTTCTTCTATTCCAGCATCAGGAAACGTTTTAATCTTCTATTTCAGCATCAAGAAATGTTTGAAGTTTTGTTCTATTGCAGCATCAGGAAATGTTAGAAGTTTCTTCTATTCCAGCATCAGTAGATGTTTTAAGTTTCTTCTATTCCTGCATCAGGAAACGTTTGAAGTTTCTTCTATTCCATCATCAGGAAACGTTTCAATCTTCTTTTTCAGCATCAGGTAACGTTTGAAGTTTCTTCTATTCCAGCATCAGGAAACGTTTGAAGTTTCTTCTATTCCAGCATCAGGAAACGTTTGAATTTTCATCTATTCCAGCATCAGGAAACGTTTGAAGTTTCTTCTATTCCATCATCAGGAAACGTTTCAATCTTCTTTTTCAGCATCAGGTAACGTTTGAAGTTTCTTCTATTCCAGCATCAGGAAACGTTTGAAGTTTCTTCTATTCCTGCATGAGGAAACGTTTGAAGTTTCTTCTATTCCAGCATCAGGAAACGTTTGAAATTTCTTCTATTCCTGCATCAGGTAACGTTTGAATTTTCATCTATTCCAGCATCAGGAAACGTTTGAAGTTTCTTTCATTCCAGCATCAGGAAACGTTTGAAGTTTCTTTCATTCCAGCATCAGGAAACGTTTGAAGTTTCTTTCATTCCAGCATCAGGAAACGTTTGAAATTTCTTCTATTCCAGCATCAGGAAACGTTTGAAGTTTCTTTCATTCCAGCATCAGGAAACGTTTGAAGTTTCTTTCATTCCAGCATCAGGAAACGTTTGAAGTTTCTTTCATTCCAGCATCAGGAAACGTTTGAAATTTCTTCTATTCCTGCATCAGGAAACGTTTGAAATTTCTTCTATTCCAGCATCAGGAAACGTTTGAAATTTCTTCTATTCCAGCATTAGGAAACGTTTGAAGTTTCTTCTATTCCAGCATCAGGAAACGTTTGAAGTTTCTTCTATTCCAGCATCAGGAAACGTTTGAAGTTTCTTCTATTCCAGCATCAGGAAACGTTTGAAGTTTCTTTTATTCCAGCATCAGGAAATGTTTTAGGTTCTTTAATTAAAGCATCACGAAGTGACGAAACGTTTGAAAATGTTTGAAGTTCTACTCCAGTATCAAGAAACGTTTGTAAATGTTTGAAGTTCTACTCCAGTATCAAGAAACGTTTGTAAATGTTTGAAGTTCTACTCCAGTATCAAGAAACGTTTGTAAATGTTTGAAGTTCTACTCCAGTATCAAGAAACGTTTGTAAATGTTTGAAGTTCTACTCCAGTATAAAGAAACGTTTGTAAATGTTTGAAGTTCAATTCCAGCATCAAAAAGTTTTTGTAAATGTTTGAAGTTCTACTCTAGTATCAAGAAACATTTGTAAATGTTTGAGGTTCTACTCCAGCCTCAAGAAACGTTTGAAAATGTTTGAAGTTCAACTCCAGCATCATGAAACGTTTCAAATTTTTTTTCCCGCATAAGGAAATTTGTACAAAATATTTTGGAAACGTTTGAAGTTCTCTATTCCAAAATCGAGATATTCGTAAAAAATAAGTTTGCGAAACGTTTGAAGTTCATCTATTCCTTCATCAGGATATTGGCAAACAAAACATTTTAGAAATGTTTCAAATTCAAATAAAGTAAAAGAAAATAGTTTTCTGACTTCTCTTTAATAATAGGATGAATTTTATTGATTTTGAAAATACTGGATGTGGTTTTTTTTTAAATTTCATTTTTGGATTTTTTTCTTCTCTTTAACTAGAGGGGTAAGTAGCTCTCTCTCTCTCTCTCTCTCTCTCTCTCTCTCTCTCTCTTTTTATTTTATTTCCATCTGGTTATTTTTACCAGTGAACAGTTTCATGATTTTCTCTCTCTCTCTCTCTCTCTCTCTCTCTCTCTCTCTCTATCCCTTTTATTTTCATCTGATTATTTTATCAGTGAAAAATTTCATGATTCTCTCTCTCTCTCTCTCTCTCTCTCTCTCTCTCTCTCATTTTATTTCCATGTGGTTATTTTTACCAGTTAACAATTTCATGATTCTCTCTCTCTCTCTCTCTCTCTCTCTCTCTCTCTCTCTCTCTCAAATAAGCAAAGAACTATGAAGGATATTTTAATATTGACAATCAAAGAGAAAACTCCATTTATTATCAAACTCTTAGCAATGAAAAGGAAGAATTCTGTTTACATTTTAATTACTAAATTAACAGTTTGCACCCGCGGGAATATTTTAATGGTATAATACACACTTATATATTTCATAATCCCGTAATTTAGTCGTTCCATTAATATAATATAATATATTTACATATCATCCATAAATAGATTAATCAAAGAAGAGATGGATTTTTCAATTAAAAAAAAATCAATGTTTTCTATTCATTTTCAAAAATATATTTCTTTTTCTAAACTAATTATCAGGATTAAATAAAATAAAATGTGGTTTAAAGGCCGCTCATGAATGGCAGGGGCAAGGGACAGTGACATTGCCCTAGCACGCAGGACAACGCCCTAGAGACTAATTGTTCTTGTATATAATCAGCAAACAAGCCCCGTCTCCAACCAACCTAGGACCAGGGAGGGCCAGGCAATGGCTGCTGGTGACTCAGCAGGTAGTCCTACAGGGCTCAAAAGGATGGTGAGGTTGCAGACATTAAAGGAACAAACGAGTTTGAGCGGGATTCAAACCCCAGACTGGCGATCACAGATAAAATTCAAAAGACAATTTTTCTAATTTTGAAACTGCCATTTTTCCCACAATTATCTGGATTATAATTGTATGAAACTACAACACCTATTTGAAAAAAAAAACTATTATATCCTGTGTAAATTCAGCAATCCTGGACGCTTCTTCAACAATAATTCTATAAGAAAAAAGAAAGAAAGAAAAGAACAAAAAGAAAAAAACCATACCCGTATTTAATAAAAAAAAAAAAAGTTATATCCTGTGTAAATCCAACAATCCTGGACGCTTCTTCAACAATAATTCTATAAGAAAAAAGAAAGAAAGAAAAGAACAAAAAGAAAAAACCATACACCGTATTTAATAAAAAAAAAAAAAGTTATATCCTGTGTAAATCCAACAATCCTGGACGCTTCTTCAACAATAATTCTATAAGAAAAAAGAAAGAAAGAAAAGAACAAAAAGAAAAAACCATACACCGTATTTAATAAAAAAAAAAAAAGTTATATCCTGTGTAAATCCAACAATCCTGGACGCTTCCTCAACAATAATCCTATAAAAAAAAAAAAAAAAAAAAAAAAAAAACCATACACCGTATTAAAAAAAAAAAAACTATATTCTGTCTAAATCCATCAACCTTGCACCCAACACCCACCCACCCAATTAGAACCCCCCTCTCAAAGCCAGAGTTCACCAGTGATGCGCGAACTCTTCTTTTCAGGCTGGGAGAGACCTATTGAAAACCTACGCGATCCTTGTTTGCACTTGGCTACAGTCAAGCGTGTCTATCGATTTCTGATTAGGTGGGTCCTTAATGAGAGAGAGAGAGAGAGAGAGAGAGAGAGAGAGAGAGAGATAATATCTCACTAATTAGGTTATGTTGATG
>NC_090758.1:73234736-73238181 GCF_036898095.1 Palaemon carinicauda
TCCCATCCTATATCTCTCTCTCATTTCTTCCATTCCTCTATTTTCCGCTATCCCCCTATCTATCCTCCCTCCTTCTATCCCTCTCCCTTCTTATTCCCTCTTTCTTCCTCTTATCTCCCTCCCCACCCTCTATCCCCAAATCTCCCCCCTCTCTCTCTCTCTCTCTCTCTCTCTCTCTCTCTCTCAATGTAGAATGACATTATAACTGACGGAAGAGGGGGAGAAAAAACTCGATAATATTGAATTGTGAAGGAAATCACTTTAAAAGGGCGAATTGAAACACGGGATATGAGTGCTTAAGAGAGAGAGAGAGAGAGAGAGAGAGAGAGAGAGAGAGAGAGAGAGAGTTTCATCTCTTGTAAGTTTTATATTTTAGATGAAATAAATTTATATGATCTAAAGTATTCAATACACTAATTTCCAAAACAGAATGTGAAATATTCACGCTACAAAATATCACCATACAACAAAACATAATATCGACACTACAAAATATCAACCTTACAAAATATAGACACTACAAATTATCCACACTACATAATATCAACCTTACAAAATATCCACACTACAAAATATACACTACAAAATATCAACCTTACAAAATATCCACACAAAATATCAACCTTACAAAATATCCACACTACAAAATATCCACAATACAAAATATCAACCATAAAGAATATCCACATTACAAAATATTAACCATATAGAATATCCTCACTATAAAACATCAACAATACAAATATCCACACTACAAAATATCAACTTACAAAATATCCACACTACAAAATATCAACCTTACAAAATATCCACACTACAAAATATCCACAATACAATACATCAACCATACAAAATATCCACACTACAAATATCAACCTTACAAAATATCCACACTACAAAATATCAACTCAACAAAATATAGACACTACAAAATATCCACACTACAAAATATCAACCTTACAAAATATAGACACTACAAAATATCCACACTACAAGATATCCACACTACAAAATATCCACAATACAATACATCAACCATACAAAATATCCACACTACAAAATATCAACCTTACAAAATATCACACTACAAATATCAACTCAACAAAATATAGACACTACAAAATATCCACACTACAAAATATCAACCTTACAAAATATAGACACTACAAAATATCCACACTACAAGATATCCACACTACAAAATATACACACTACAAAATATCCACACTACAAAATATCAACCATACAGAATATCGACGCTACAAAATATCCAAACTACAAAATATCAACCATACAGAATATCGACGCTACAAAATATCAACCTTACAAAATATAGACACTACAAAATATCCACACAACAAAATATCAACCATACAGAATATAGACACTACAAAATATCCACACTACAAAATATCAACCATACAGAATATCGACGCTACAAAATATCAACTTACAAAATATAGACACTACAAAATATCCACACTACATAATAAAGACACTACAAAATATCAACCATACAGAATATCCACACTACAATATCAACCCTACAAAATATCTACACTGCAACACATCTATGCTACAAATATCTACCTGACAAAATTTTCAGTGTAAAATATAAACAAAATATCCAAACTACAAAATATTTATTCTATAAAATATCCATACTAGAAACCTAAAACCTAAAAAATATCTACACTACAAAATATCCACACTACAAAATATTTATCCAATAAATATCCACACTACAAAACATATACCTAACAATATATCCACACAAGAAAAGACCCGCACAACAATATATCTACCCTACAAATATTCACACTACAAAATATCTACATAACAAATATGTACACATCAAAAAAGCATGAAAAATGATGTCCACATAATCCCCGAAATATCTCAAAAGTCCAGAACAAGACGAGACCAAGAAATACTTGAAAATGTCCAACCGAGTCCAAAATGTCCAGAGAAAACCTTATGCCAATTGACCGTCCAAAAACTAGACACTGGGGCTGTATTTTTTTTTTTTTTTTTTTTTTTTTTTTTGAGAGAGAGAGAGAGAGAGAGAGAGAGAGAGAGAGAGAGACCCTGAGGCGGTTTTTTTTTATCTTTTTGAGAGAGAGACCCTGTGGCTGGTTTTTTTCTTTTTTGAGAGAGAGAGAGAGAGAGAGAGAGAGAGAGAGAGAGAGAGAGACCCTGTGGCTGTTTTTTTTTTTTTTTGAGAGAGAGAGAGAGAGAGAGAGAGAGAGAGAGAGAGACCCTGTGGCTGTTTTTTTTTCTTTTTTGAGAGAGAGAGAGAGAGAGAGAGAGAGAGAGAGAGAGAGAGACCCTGTGGCTGGTTTTTTTTTTTTTTTTTTTTTTTGGCGTGCAGCGAACGACACCATGTAAACAATGAACATTATGGCGGGAGTCTGACTGAATCAACAACATAAAAGTCATCGTATTTTTGGGTATATTTGGCACGAAATTGAGACTGGCCAAAGACTGGGCTTTCCCTACCAGTGCTGGAGTAAATAAGTAAAATAAAAACTTATTATAATTTACTGTTCTTGAAGAGAGTATTGCGTCTGCTTAGATAAAGGATTTGGGTAGTTCAATTTGCTTTTGAATTCATTTTAATTGTTGTTGTCTATAAAACCTTGGTATGGAAATTGATAGAACTCAATTTTTTGTCTATTTAAAAAAAAAAAAAGTCAGGTGCTAAGGGAAAAATTGGGAAAACTATATAAGATGTGCTTTGGTTAAGTAATCAAAGTCTAATGTGAATTTGTAAGGGTATACCATAAAATTGTTTCCGTTTTCTTTGGCGCGAAATTGAGCCTGGCCAAAGACTGGCTTCTCTAACAGTGCTGGAGTAAATAAGTAAATAAAAACTTTTATCATTTACTGTTCTTGAAGAGAGTATAGTGTCTGCCTTAGATAAAGGATTTGGGTAGGTTCAGTTTGCTTTTGAATTCATTTTAATTGTTGTTGTCTATAAAACCTAGGGTATGGAAATTGATAGAACTCAATTTTTTGTCTGATATTTAAAAAAAAGTCAGGGCAAAATTGGGAAAACTATATAAGATGTGCTTAAGTAATCAAAGTCTAATGTGAAATTTGTAAGGGTATACCATGAAATTATTTCCGTTTTCTTTGGCGCGAAATTGAGACCGGCAAAGAGTGGCTTTCTCTAACAGTGCTGGAGTAAATAAGTAAATAAAAACTTATTATAATTTACTATTCTTGAAGAGAGTAATGTCTCTGCTTAGATAAATGATTTGGGTAGTTCAGTTTGCTTTTGAATTTATTTTAATTGTTGATGTCTATAAAACCTAGGGTATGGAAATTGATAGAACTCAATTTTTTGTCTGATATTTAAAAAAAAAAAGGAGTCAGGTGCTAAGGGCAAAATTGGGAAAACTATATAAGATGTGCTTTAGTTAAGTAATCAAAGTCTAATGTG
>NC_090758.1:73246181-73253681 GCF_036898095.1 Palaemon carinicauda
CCTCCACCTCCCTTACCTCCTTCCTAATCCCCAAACCCCCTCCTTTAAAAAATATCTCTTGCAAAACCCCATTCAACCAAAGGAGTTGATATTTTTAAAACCTCTTTAATTCCTCCAAAACTGATGTCCTAACCCCAAGACCTTGAACGCCCAAGGCATCCAAGGACCTCCCTCCACCTCCCCTTACCTCCTTCCTAATCCCCAAACCCCCTCCTTTAAAAATATCTCTTGCAAAACCCCATTCAACCAAAGGAAGTTGATATTTTTAAAACCTCTTTAATTCCTCCAAAACTGATGTCCTAACCCCAAGACCTTGAACGCCCAAGGCATCCAAGGACCTCCCTCCACCTCCCCTTACCTCCTTCCTAATCCCCAAACCCCCTCCTTTAAAAATAGCTCTTGTAAAACCCCATTCAACCAAAGGAAGTTGATATTTTTAAAACCTCTTTAATTCCTCCAAAACTGATGTCCTAACCCCAAGACCTTGAACGCCCCAAGGCATCCAAGGACCTCCCTCCACCTCCCCTTACCTCCTTCCTAATCCCCAAACCCCCTCCTTTAAAAATATCTCTTGCAAAACCCCATTCAACCAAAGGAAGTTGATATTTTTAAAACCTCTTTAATTCCTCCAAAACTGATGTCCTAACCCCAAGACCTTGAACGCCCAAGGCATCCAAGGACCTCCCTCCACCTCCCCTTACCTCCTTCCTAATCCCCAAACCCCCTCCTTTAAAAATATCTCTTGCAAAACCCCATTCAACCAAAGGAAGTTGATATTTTTAAAACCTCTTTAATTCCTCCAAAACTGATGTCCTAACCCCAAGACCTTGAACGCCCAAGGCATCCAAGACCTCCCTCCACCTCCCCTTACCTCCTTCCTAATCCCCAAACCCCCTCCTTTAAAAATATCTCTTGCAAAACCCCATTCAACCAAAGGAAGTTGATATTTTTAAAACCTCTTTAATTCCTCCAAAACTGATGTCCTAACCCCAAGACCTTGAACGCCCAAGGCATCCAAGGACCTCCCTCCACCTCTCCTACCTCCTTCCTAATCCCCAAACCCCCTCCTTTAAAAATACCTCTTGTAAAACCCCATTCAACCAAAGGAAGTTGACATTTTTAAAACCTCTTTGATTCCTCCAAAACGGATGTCCTAACCCCAAGACCTTAAACGGCCAAGGCATCCAAGGACCTCCCTCCACCTCTCCTACCCTCACTCTCTACCCCCTACTCCTTTCTCAAACCCCTCCTACCCCCCAAAAAGTGCTATCTTGTTTCTCCGGTAGCTGATACCCTGAAGAAAATTGGAAATCGAGGCCATTTCTAGAAGCCGAGTTCAAAACATTGGAAGAAAAAAAAAAAAAAAAAAAAAAAAAAAAAAAAAAACATATTCCTTGGATTCTGTTTAGATAGGAAATGATTTAATGTCACCTTTGGGATTTGATCTTCGGTTGGCCATCTTTAGAAGATTTCCTTTTGGCAAATGTAGAAAGGGAAAATTCGTCTGAAATTGTAAAGGAAAATTTTGGGGGGTTGGGAAAACGTTGGTCTTCGATTTTTTGGGTTTTTCGTTGAGCTTAAATGTCTTTGTGATAACAGCAACAATAACAAATAAATGCCATTACTGTAAAATTGAAGAAAACAAGAAAAAAAAAGAATAAGGCAAAAATAGGAAAAATAGAATTTAAAAAAAGAAAAAAGAAAATTCTGTTTTTGTCTGAATTTGAGAACAAAGAAATCTTATTTATTTGTTGAGTTTTCTCTGGTGAATCTTTGTTTTTGTTTTGGATTGTTTTTGTGCAATTGAAGAAATAACAAAGCTTTATTTTTATTGTCTTAATCCAATATTTTCAATCATCGGTTTTTTTTTTTTTTTTTTTTTTTTTTAAGCACTGTTCGTATCTCGGGGGAAAACGGAAGAATGAACAGAATTCCAGAGCTGGATGTGGAAAGCGGTTCTCTGACGGGTGTAACGAAACTGTCTACGTAAAATTAGTATTATAAGAAATGTGACGTCTGGTGTGGACCTTTGGATTAGGCCCCAAAATGATTGAAGTCTTCGAGTATCGAAAGTGACGATATATAATAATTCATATCATATATGTAATAAAACGTATGGTTTATTAATACATTATCATCCCTTTTATATATACACTTTGTATAAACATTATATTTATAATCGAGTATTGATATATTCACAAAATCCGGTCATGCCAAAAAAATATAATTGAAAATTCCTTTAGATAAACAGACGAATTACATTAAATATAATTTCCCCATTGGTTTAATATTACATTTCCATATTTGATATTCAGAATTCATTACACAAATAAAAAAAGCTGTTTGTTAACTTACAAGAAAAAGTAAGTAAGTTTGTTTGCTATCGACTCTTCATCCATAGAAAACGGGGCGTTCAAGTACATAGAAAACGGGGCTTCTATTTACATTGTGCTTACCTCATCTCGAGTACATACTGTATATACATTTTATTTACGGGTAATTGACTAATCACTTTGCTCCCTCGTGGTAATGGAAGGGAGAGAGAGAGAGAGAGAGAGAGAGAGAGAGAGAGAGATTTGATGATATGAAAATATAGTAAATATGAAAGAGAGAGATTTGATGATAGAAAATATAGTAAAATATGAGAGAGAGAGAGAGAGAGAGAGAGAGAGAGAGAGAGATTTGATGATATAAAAATATAATAGATACTATAGAGAGAGAGAGAGAGAGAGAGAGAGAGAGAGATCTGATATAAAAATATAGTAAATATTAGAGAGAGAGAGAGAGAGAGAGAGAGAGAGAGATTTGATGATATAAAAATATAATAGATACTATAGAGAGAGAGAGAGAGAGAGAGAGAGAGAGATAGAGAGAGAGAGAGAGAGAGAGATTTGATGATATAAAAAAATATAATAGATATTATAGAGAGAGAGAGAGAGAGAGAGAGAGAGAGAGAGATTTGATGATATGAAAAAAATATAATAGAGAGAGAGAGAGAGAGAGAGAGAGAGAGAGATTTGATGATATGAAAAAATATAATAGAGAGAGAGAGAGAGAGAGAGAGAGAGAGAGAGAGATTAGATGATATAAAAATATAGTAACTAAGAGAGAGAGAGAGAGAGAGAGAGAGAGAGAGATTTGATGATATCAAAAGATATAATAGAGAGAGAGAGAGAGAGAGAGAGAGAGAGATCTGATATAAAAATATAGTAAATATTAGCGAGAGAGAGAGAGAGAGAGAGAGAGAGAGAGAGAGAAAGAGAGATTTGATGATATCAAAAAATATAATAGAGAGAGAGAGAGAGAGAGAGAGAGGGAGATTAGATGATATAAAAAATATAGTAACTAAGAGAGAGAGAGAGAGAGAGAGAGAGAGAGAGAGAGAAGCTCTCCCTTCTTGTAACCCTCAGCAATTAATTCTTTTTTATCATATTCGAATGATTTACAACATCCGTTTAATCAAGGGAATATCAACTTCTTGTTTGATAGTTGAGAGATTTGAAATGCTTGATAGAGTGATTTCTGTGGATTGGCGTCGCACTGGTCATGGTCGTTGACTCGATAGTACTTGTACATTCTAGCACTGGGTAGTACAGTACAGTAAGTACAGTAAGGCATTGTGCTAATAGATATATTAAATTAGTATAGTGTAGTACACTAAAGTATTGTATTAATAAACGTGTTTGAATATATATTTTAGGTTAATTATTTTAAGTTTATAAAAAAATATATATTTATTACAAAAGGTTTCTTGGAATATATATATATATATATATATATATATGAATAAAAATTGTTTTTGCTTAGTAGTTTTCAAAACGCTATATAAAAATATCAAATATATTACACCTGATATTACATATATTACAGGTATGAGGTAGAAAATTTATTTCTATTTGAACACGATGTTGTGTTGATATTAATCCATATTGACTCATTAGGGGTAATTTGAATGAATTACTACCAATTGTGTCACGTGGTGGGCCGGGAAATTGGGTAAAACTCGCTGGTAAGAGACTGATGTCTCGCCAGGTAAATCCTCGGACAGCTGGTAGCGGTCAGGTTCCCATTTCCTTTATGGGCTCTCGTGACATGGTTGGTTTCGACCTGGCCTTTCATTAGAAGGGGCTAGCGTTCTATCCCAGGTATGAGGTAGAAATTTATTTATATTTGAACACGATGTTGTGTTGATATTAATCCATATATATATATATATATATATACTATATCTATATATATATATATATATATATACATATATATATAACATGAAAAAAGATGTTTTTTATTAATAATATTCAATAAGCTTATGAGAGAATATTAGCTGACAACAGATTTAAAAAAAAAAAAATGATGAATAAAACTTATTTTTGGATTAATAATTTTCAATAATCTTTATAGAAAAATAATATATAATATTTTTGGTCATTCATTTTTAGTAACCTTATAAGAATGAATAATAAGTATCACAACAGATATAAACAAAAGACCAAACCAAAAAATATATATATAAAATGAAAAAAACAGGACCAAACAAAAAAAATATATATATAAAAAAACTGGAAAAAATAATCACACTCAATTCTTAAGAGAATTATCTACTTGCAGATTCGAATGGACCAAAAAAAAAAAAAAAAAAAAAAAAAAAAAACCATTATGGGTAGATTATGGGAATCCACACCCATAAAACTTTATGAAGACGGCAAGGAACCCCCCACCCCCCTAGCCCCATAACCCCCTTCTGGGGGGGGGGGTCATTTTAGGGGTAAACTATAATTCTATGGCAATAAGAAAGAGCACTTCTTTCGCCACTGCTATTACTCATGTTGTAAACGACGAGGCACCGGCCAAGTGATTTCTGTTTGTGGTCGTTCTTCGTCGTTGTGATGTGATATAAAGAGGGAGGGGGATGGAGGGGGAGGGGGGAGGGAGGGAGGAGGGAGGAGGGAGGGAAAGGGAGAGGATATATAAAATGGGAAGGTTAAGATGGTTGATGGGGAGAGGGAGATTAATATCATGTAGGGACAAGAGGTTCGATACAGATAGAAGGAAGGGGGGTTTTATATATATATATATATATATATGTACATACCTACATATAATATTATATATATATATATATATATATATAAATTATATATATATATATATATAATATTATATGTAGGTATGTACATATATATATATATATATATATACTGTATTACATACTGTATATATATATATATATATATACTGTATTACATACTGTATATATATATATATATATATAAAACACACACACACACATATATATATATATATAATGTATATATATGTATATATATACATATATACAACTAATTTACCATAAATTATTTCAAATTAACAGTAAGCCTACATTTTTCATCGAAATTACCCTTAATAACTTCCAGCCTAAAAATAAATTAGTTCGTCATATAAAATTCCTCTTAAGAATATATTTGTAATAATTCTATCACTACACCAATTCACATAGGCCTATTCTCTATCATTTAAAACAACCAATAGAAATCTTAACAAACATTAATTCTTATCTACCTCACAATAAAAGAAATAAAAATAAACATGAATAAAGATAATTTTAAATACTGATCAACATCTGGCAACATTGTTCCAGAATGATATTCCATCTCATCTGAAATGTCTAAGCCTAAATTATCCTCATCATAATTAAAGTCAAAATTTCAACTCTATTTGCATCAACACTCGTCCCAAATTATAATTCACCACATTACAATCATCTCCAGACTATATGATAATAGCATTTCCCTACAAAATTTACATTCAGATTAGGTTAGGCCTAAGGCCTCTGATTCTGGTAAACATTGGGTCTGAAGTTTATATTTCGTCAGTCTAGGATAGTAAGCCTATGCTGTATTATAATCAACTTTATAAGCTAAACGATTAAAACAATTATTGAAATAAAACTAAACTCAGATCAACACTATAGGCCTATATCAAGAAAAGTTTTTCATTAGTCTGATAAAAATTAGATTTAAAGTTTATATTTCGTCTATTTAGGAAAGTAAGCCTATACTATACCATTATCAACTCCATAAACTACACGATTAAACCCATTCTTAAACTAAACTCAGATCAACACTATAGGCCTAAATCCAGGAAAATTTTCTCGAATTCAGTTAAATATTATGTCTAAATTCTAAGCAGATATGTTATCCATCTTGAATAGTAAGCCTATATTATACCTACAATAACCATAATAAACTAAACGATTAAATCAAAGCAGGAACTAGGACTAAGCTCAGATCAGAACTAGGACTTAACTCAGACCAGAACTAGGACTAAACTCAAATCAGAACTAGGACTAAACTTAGACCAGAACTAGGAATAAATTCAGACCAGAACTAGGACTAAATTCAAACCAGAACTATGACTTAACTCAGACCAGAACTAGGACTAAACTCAGACCAGAACTAGAACTAAACTCAGACCAGAACTAGGACTAAACTCAGACCAGAACTAGGCCTAAACCGAAAAAGAGTTTTTCCCGCCAACTAGACCTACTCGTCAAGCGGCAAATGTTGTCAAAAGACACGGGGACAATAGAGTAATTTAGGATTCCGGGAAGGACACAAGATTTATCTCATACAAGACGTTATCTCTCTCACGGTCGCTTTTATATCTTAGGGGGAAGAGAGTCTCTCTCTCTCTCTCTCTCTCTCTCTCTCACGATCCTAGTTTGTTAAATATGCAAATACGGTCTTTTGTTTTTCACCCCTAGATGACAATTGTTCGTTACCTCTCTCTCTCTCTCTCTCTCTCTCATCTCTCTCTCTCTCTTCAGTGATGCCATAGCCAATCAGGGAAGAGAATATTTCTTTTCAGTGACGTCATAGCCAATCAGGAAAGGGAATACTCCTTGTCAGTGATGTCATAGCCAGTCAGGAAAGGGAATGTTCCTTGTCAGTGACGTCATAGCCAATCAGAAAAGAGAATGATTTTCTTCAGTAACGTCATAGCCAATCAGGAAAGGGAATGTTCCTTGTCAGTGACGTCATAGCCAATCAGGAAAGAGAATGGTTCTTTTCAGTGACGTCATAGCCAATCAGGAAAGGGAATGTTTCTTTTTAGTGACGTCATAGCCAATCAGGAAAGGGAATGTTTCTTTTCAGTGACGTCATAGCCAATCAGGAAAGGGAATGTTTCTTTTCAGTGACGTCATAGCCAATCAGGAAAGGGAATACTCCTTGTCAGTGATGTCATAGCCAGTCAGGAAAGGGAATGTTCCTTGTCAGTGACGTCATAGCCAATCAGAAAAGAGAATTATTTTCTTCAGTAACGTCATAGCCAATCATGAAAGAGAATAGCTCTCTTCAGTGATGTCATAGCCAATCAGAAAAGAGAACGATTTTCTTCAGTGACGTCATAGCCAATCAGAAGAGAGAATGATTCTTTTCAGTGACGTCATAGCCAATCAGGAAAGGGGAATGTTCCTTGTCAGTGACGTCATAGCCAATC
>NC_090758.1:73258681-73283166 GCF_036898095.1 Palaemon carinicauda
CAAAACAAACACAAAACAAACACAAAGCTAGCCAGCAAAACAAACACAAAACAAACGCAAAGCTAGCCAGCATAACCAGCAAAACAAACACAAAAAAAACGCAAAGCTAGCCAGCAAAACAAACACAAAACAAACGCAAAGCTAGCCAGCATAACCAGCAAAACAAACACAAAACAAACGCAAAGCTAGCCAGCAAAACCAGCAAAACAAACACAAAACAAACGCAAAGCTAGCCAGCATAACCAGCAAAACAAACACAAAACAAACGCAAAGCTAGCCAGCAAAACAAACACAAAACAAACGCAAAGCTAGCCAGCATAACCAGCAAAACAAACACAAAACAAACGCAAAGCTAGCCAGCAAAACAAACACAAAACAAACGCAAAGCTAGCCAGCAAAACAAACACAAAACAAACGCAAAGCTAGCCAGCAAAACAAACACAAAACAAACACAAAGCTAGCCAGCAAAACCAGCAAAACAAACACAAAACAAACACAAAGCTAGCCAGCGAAACAAACACAAAACAAACACAAAGCTAGCCAGCAAAACCAGCAAAACAAACACAAAACAAACGCAAAGCTAGCCAGCAAAACCAGCAAAACAAACACAAAACAAACGCAAAGCTAGCCAGCAAAACAAACACAAAACAAACGCAAAGCTAGCCAGCAAAACCAGCAAAACAAACACAAAACAAACGCAAAGCTAGCCAGCAAAACAAACACAAAACAAACGCAAAGCTAGTCAGCAAAACCAGCAAAACAAACACAAAACAAACGCAAAGCTAGCCAGCAAAACCAACACAAAACAAACACAAAGCTAGCCAGCGAAACAAACACAAAACAAACGCAAAGCTAGCCAGAAAAACCAGCAAAACAAACACAAAACAAACTCAAAGCAAGCCAGCAAAACCAGCGAAACAAACACAAAACAAACGCAAAGCTAGCCAGAAAAACCAGCAAAACAAACACAAAACAAACGCAAAGCAAGCCAGAAAAACCAGCGAAACAAACACAAAACAAACGCAAAGCTAGCCAGCAAAACCAGCAAAACAAACACAAAACAAACACAAAGCTAGCCAGCAAAACCAGCAAAACAAACACAAAACAAACACAAAGCTAGCCAGCGAAACAAACACAAAACAAACGCAAAGCTAGCCAGCAAAACCAGCAAAACAAACACAAAACAAACGCAAAGCTAGCCAGCAAAACCAGCAAAACAAACACAAAACAAACGCAAAGCTAGCCAGCAAAACAAACACAAAACAAACGCAAAGCTAGTCAGCAAAACCAGCAAAACCAACACAAAACAAACGCAAAGCTAGCAAGCAAAACCAACACAAAACAAACACAAAACAAACGCAAAGCTAGCCAACAAAACCAACAAAACAAACGCAAAGCTAGACAGCAAAACCAGCAAAACAAACGCAAAGCTAGCCAGCAAAACCAGCGAAACAAACACAAAACAAACGCAAAGGTAGCCAGCAAAACCAGCAAAACAAACACAAAACAAACGCAAAGCTAGCCAGCAAAACCAGCAAAACAAACACAAAGCTAGCCAGCAAAACAAACACAAAACAAACGCAAAGCTAGCCAGCAAAACCAGCAAAACAAACAAAAAACAAACGCAAAGCTAGCCAGCAAAACCAGCAAAACAAACACAAAACAAACCCACGCAAATAAGCAACAAACGCAAAGTAAACACGTGATGTGTTCTTACCTTGAAACAAAGAACTTTCATTACCCGATCTTGATCGATTGGTCGAGGGCAAATGGAATGTGGTCGGAGAGACAGATTGGATTTCTGTAATTTGATCATTTCAAAGACTCAAGATGTGGAAACTATTGGTATTTGATAGACCACATTATTATTATTACTAAATGAATATGTATATGTATGTACATACGGGACATGATGTGAACTCCATATTACTATTATTATTATTATTATTATTATTATTATTATTATTATTATTATTATTATTATTATTATTATTATTAAAAGCAAAGCTACAACCCTAATTGGAAAGGCAAGTAACAAAACACAGAATAACTTAGAAAATCAACAAATAAATGAATAAAGTACGTAGCAAAATACAGAATAACTTAGAAAATCAACAGATAAAGGAATAAAGTACATAGCGAAACACAGAATAACTTAGAAAATCAACAAATAAATGAATAAAGTACGTAGCAAAATACAGAATAACTTAGAAAATCAACAAATAAATTAATAAAGTACGTAGCAAAATACAGAATAACTTAGAAAATCAACAAATAAATTAATAAAGTACATAGCGAAACACAGAATAACTTAGAAAATCAACAAATAAATGAATAAAGTATGTAGTAAAATACAGAATAACTTAGAAAATCAACAAATAAATTAATAAAGTACATAGCGAAACACAGAATAACTTAGAAAATCAACAAATAAATGAATAAAGTAAGTAGCGAAACACAGAATAACTTAGAATATCAACAAATAAATGAATAAAGTACGTAGCGAAACACAGAATAACTTAGAAAATCAACAAATAAATGAATAAAGTACGTAGCAAAACACAGAATAACTTAGAAAATCAACAGATAAAGGAATAAAGTACATAGCGAAACACAGAATAACTTAGAAAATCAACAAATAAATGAATAAAGTACGTAGCAAAATACAGAATAACTTAGAAAATCAACAAATAAATGAATAAAGTACGTAGCAAAACACAGAATAACTTAGAAAATCAACAGATAAAGGAATAAAGTAGGTAGCGAAACACAGAATAACTGAGAAAATCAACAAATAAATGAATAAAGTACGTAGCGAAACACAGAATAACTTAGAAAATCAACAAATAAATGAATAAAGTACTTAGCGAAACACAGAATAAATTAGAAAATCAACAAATAAATGAATAAAGTACATAGCGAAACACAGAATAACTTAGAAAATCCACAAATAAATGAATAAAATACGTAGCGAAACACAGAATAACTTAGAAAATCAACAAATAAATGAATAAAATACGTAGCGAAACACAGAATAACTTAGAAAATCAACAAATAAATGAATAAAGTACGTAGCGAAACACAGAATAACTTAGAAAATCAACAAATAAATGAATAAAGTAAGTAGCGAAATACAGAATAACTTACAAGATTAACACATAACTGACTAAACGCAAAGAAACACCACTTAATGACTATACAAACAGCCACAACGTCACTCAACTCAGTCCCCTGACTTAGCGTAAAAATAAATAGAGTTTCTTCTTCTGCCTTAATCTGCTAATAAGTCCCTTTGTGTCGCTATCTCTCGCATCTCAAGTCCCCCATTCTGTGCCATTTCTCCTTATCTGAGCATATTCCTCCTACGGATCCTACTCCTCCTCCTCCTACTCCTACTCCTCCTACTCCTACTCCTCCTTCGAGGGGGAACTCAAAAGGAGCGCTGATAATCTTGTTAAGAGTTCTTTCTTGGTTGTCTTTAGAAGCTAAGAATCCCTGACAGGCATTTGGGAAATATTAAGAAGGACGTTTCCCCGCTCTTTTTTTCGTTTGGTTTGTTTACATTGATCTTCTTCTTCATCCTGATTTGATATAGGACGTCAGGACTGAGACAATATAAAATAGTGTTTTACAGAGCTTTATCCCGATTGGTTTGTTTACATAGATCTTCTTCATCTTCTTCCTGATTTGATAAAGGACGTTAAGATTCTACGAAGATATCAAATGTTAGTGTTTTCCGGATATTTATCCAGTCTGGTTTGTTTACATAGAACTTCTTCTTTCTGATTTGATACAAGCGGTTAGAACTCCGAGACTATCAAATGTTAGTGTTTTCTAGAGCTTTTTTTTTACGTTTGGTTTGTATACATTGATCTTCTTCCTGATTTGATACAGGACGTTGGGACTCTTGAGACAATATCAAATGTTACTGATTTCCCGCACTTTTTTTCCATTTAGTTTGTTTACATTGATCTTCTTCTTCTCCCTGATTTGACAAAGGACATTAGGACTCTTTGACTGTATCAATGTTAGGGTTTTCCCGCGCATTTTTTCGTTTGTTTACATAGAGGTTCTTATTTTTCCTGATTTGACACAGGGCGTTATAACTCTAAGGGCTCGGCCAGACCAAGCGCGGCTAGCGGCGAGGTTAGCGGCAAGAGGTTATGGCGGCAAATTGAAACCTTAGGTATCTTATGTAGGTGGCCAGATAGGAGGCGCAAGGCTTCCCGCGCCTCCTATCTGGCCACCTACATAAGATACCTAACGCGCCTCCTATCTGGCCACCTACATAAGATCCCTAAGGTTTCAATTTGCCGCCATAACCTCTTGCCGCTAACCTCGCCGCAAGAGGTTATGGCGGCAAATTGAAACCTTAGGTATCTTATGTAGGTGGCCAGATAGGAGGCGCAAGGCTTCCCGCGCCTCCTATCTGGCCACCTACATAAGATACCTAACGCGCCTCCTATCTGGCCACCTACATAAGATCCCTAAGGTTTCAATTTGCTGCCATAACCTCTTGCCGCTAACCTCGCCGCAAGAGGTTATGGCGGCAAATTGAAACCTTAGGTATCTTATGTAGGTGGCCAGATAGGAGGCGCAAGGCTTCCCGCGCCTCCTATCTGGCCACCTACATAAGATACCTAAGGTTTCAATTTGCCGCCATAACCTCTTTCCGCTAACCTCGCCGCAAGAGGTTATGGCGGCAAATTGAAACCTTAGGTATCTTATGTAGGTGGCCAGATAGGAGGCACAAGGCTTCCCGCGCCTCCTATCTGGCCACCTACATAAGATACCTAAGGTTTCAATTTGCCGCCATAACCTCTTGCCCCTAACCTCGTCGCTAGCCGCACTTGGTCTAGCCGGGCCCTAAGACTGTACCAATGTTAGTGTTTTCCCGCGCATTTTTTCGTTTGTTTACATAGATCTTCTTCTTCTTCCTGGTTTGACAAAGGACATTAGGACTCTTTGACTGTATCAAATGTTAGTGTTTTCCCCCAACATATTTTGGTTCGTTACATACATCTCCTTCGCCTTCCTCATTAGACATAGGACGTTAGGACTCTGAGGCTGTATCAAATATTAGTTTTCAAGAGATAATTTAGGATTACGTAATTCAATTAGGAAACCTGATATTGAAGATAATTTAATAAAGCTTTCTCATGTATAGAGGGTTGTGGTGGTTTATGGAGGTAATACGTAACTCTTAAGCCATGGGTCGTGAGACCAAGCCTCTCTCACGACTTGACACATTTCGCGGATAAAATCGCGGATAAAACCGCGGATAAAATCGCGGATAAAACCGCGGATAAAATCGCGGATAAAACCGCGGATAAAATCGCGGTAAACTCGTGATTTTACTGTAGCTGTGAGATACCAATGTGGAATTCTTAGGATGGGAGTTAACTAGGAGGGGGAATCAATAACTACTGACACATCAACACCCATTGTCTGGTACCCTGTGGTCCTAACTTGAGGGGAAAATACTAAAGATAGATAGATAGATATATATATATATATATATATATATATATATATATATATATATATATATATATATATATATATATATATATATATATATATATATATATATATGATGGTATGCTAGTATATTTGTGTATGGTTTTTCTAAACAAAATATTCTGTTGAAAGTATAAAATTTTACTTTTAAATATTTATCTAAAGAATTTTATTGTCAAAATGGCTAAGAAATTCTACACCATCTTTAATAAATACGTTATAATTGGATCTTTAAAGAATACAGAAAAGTTTTTGATTAATAACATCAGAAGGAAGATAGGAAACAACGCATGGATTGAATGAAATCTAATATTATGCGGTTAACTGATAGAGCTCTCTCTCTCTCTCTCTCTCTCTCTCTCTCTCTCTCTCTCTCTCTCTCTCTCTCTCTCTCTCTCTGTAAGGTCACAGATCCGCCAATATTGAAAGCGAAGAAGATTGTATATCGACGCGAAAATTTCAACTCGCTAAATTCC
Organism: Palaemon carinicauda; assembly: GCF_036898095.1. Taxonomy (NCBI): domain Eukaryota; kingdom Metazoa; phylum Arthropoda; class Malacostraca; order Decapoda; family Palaemonidae; genus Palaemon; species Palaemon carinicauda. The sequence goes on from NC_090758.1 coordinate 73,264,678, forward strand.
ACGCGAATATAAAGAACCGCTAATTTTGCTCTATCAGTGTTACCAACACTTTCGAAATAGGAACGCTGACAACACTGTTATCCTTACTGATATCTATGCCACTACTGTCACTACTTCTCTAATGGATACTACTGCCATCTCTTTGGTTGTGATACTACTACTCTTACTATTGGAGACGAAACTGTCTTGTCATCTATTGGACGGGAGTTCGAGACCCACTCAAACTTGATATAATTTCTATTAATGTCTGCAACATTTCATGATTAAGTTTGAATTGAAAAAGTATATTTTGGGATGCTTTGCCAGATTAAATTTCATAAATTTGAATTGAAAAAGTATATTTCGGGATGTTTTGTCAGATTATATTTCATAAATTATTTTGAATTGAAAAAGTATATTTCGGGATGCTTTGCCAGATTACATTTCATAAATAAGTTTGAATTGAAAAAGTATATTTCGGGATGCTTTGCCAGATTACATTTCATAAATAAGTTTGAATTGAAAAAGTACATTTCGGGATGCTTTGTCAGATTACATTTCATAAATAAGTTTGAATTGAAAAAGTATATTTCGGGATGCTTTGTCAGATTACATTTCATAAATTTGAATTGAAAAATTATATTTCGGGATGCTTTGCCAGATTACATTTCATAAATAGGTTTGAATTGAAAAAGTATATTTCGGGATGCTTTGTCAGATTACATTTCATAAATAAGTTTGAATTGAAAAAGTATATTTCGGGATGCTTTGCCAGATTACATTTCATAAATAGGTTTGAATTGAAAAAGTATATTTCGGGATGCTTTGCCAGATTACATTTCATAAATAAGTTTGAATTGAAAAAGTACATTTCGGGATGCTTTGTCAGATTACATTTCATAAATAGGTTTGAATTGAAAAAGTATATTTCGGGATGCTTTGTCAGATTACATTTCATAAATAAGTTTGAATTGAAAAAGTACATTTCGGGATGCTTTGTCAGATTACATTTCATAAATAAGTTTGAATTAAAAAAGTATATTTCGGGATGCTTTGCCAGATTACATTTCATAAATAAGTTTGAATTGAAAAAGTATATTTCGGGATGCTTTGCCAGATTACATTTCATAAATAAGTTTGAATTGAAAAAGTATATTTCGGGATGCTTTGTCAGATTACATTTCATAAATAAGTTTGAATTGAAAAAGTATATTTCGGTATGCTTTGTCAGATTACATTTTATAAATTTGAATTGAAAAAGTATATTTCGGGATGCTTTGCCAGATTACATTTCATAAATTAGTTTGAATTGAAAAAGTATATTTCTGGATGCTTTGTCAGATTACATTTCATAAATAAGTTTGAATTGAAAAAGTATATTTCGGGATGCTTTGTCAGATTACATTTCATAAATTTGAATTGAGAAAGTATATTTCGGGATGCTTTGTCAGATTACATTTCATAAATAAGTTTGAATTGAAAAAGTATATTTCGGGATGCTTTGCCAGATTACATTTCATAAAAAGGTTTGAATTGAAAAAGTATATTTCGGGATGCTTTGCCAGATTACATTTCATAAATAAGTTTGAATTGAAAAAGTATATTTTGGGAAGCTTTGACAGATTACATTTCATAAATAAGTTTGAATTGAAAAAGTATATTTTGGGAAGCTTTGACAGATTACATTTCATAAATAAGTTTGAATTGAAAAATTACGACGTTTGAGCTAAAAACATTAATAGAAAAACTGCATAAACACAACCTTCCATAAACAAAATGTAAATCTAAAATGAAAGAACACAAAGTTATTTTGAAGATACGATATTATATTCATCAAGTCATAAACAAAAATAATCTAAATCATAAAAACACAATTAATCCACCACGCTTCTGACAAAAACTGCCAATAAAACTTTTCCAAATACTGCCAAAATAGAGGCCCCTTTCCACAGCCAAGCTCCTCGCTCTCGCTGTTAAAAATCCTCTGATTTAGATAAGCCGAGATAAGAGTCCCTCCCTTGATTTGCCTAGAGTAAGAAATGGAGACACTAAAATCCTTTAAATTCTTGAGGGTTTGGAGTTTATGGAGTCTTAAAAAAATGCTAAATGTTTGGGCAATGGGAGGCATGTCTGACAGGGGGAAGAAATTATTAGTATTTTAAGTATTGTAAGTATGGAATACAAGATTTCTATCAGTTTCAAAGTATGGAGATTCCTTGGTGGATTTCTAATCAAAATGTGTTAGCACATAGTTCTAATGTAGGGAGATTTTCCCTAGGAAATTGTATGGTAAAAGAGATTTTCCCCAGAAGATCGTGTCGAAGAAATTTTTACCAGAAGATTGTATGGTAAAAGAGATTTCCCCCTGAAGATTGTATGGCAAAAGAGATTTCCCCCAGAAGATCGTATGGTAAAAGAGATTTCCCCCTGAAGATTGTATGGCAAAAGAGATTTCCCCCAGAAGATTGTATGGCAAAAGAGATTTCCCCCAGAAGATTGTATGGCAAAAGAGATTTCCCCCGGAAGATTGTATGGCAAAAGAGATTTCCCCAGAAATTGTATGGCAAAAGAGCTTGTCCCCAGAAGATTGTATAGCATAAATTTCCTCCCGAAGATCGTATGGTAAAATAGATTTCCCCCAGAAGATTGTATGGCAAAAGAGATTTCCCCAAAAAAAGATTGTATGTCAAAAGAGATTTCCCCAGAAGATTGTATGGCAAAAGATATTTCCCCATAGAAGATCGTATGGCAATGGAGATTTCCCCCATAAGATTGTATGGCAAAAAAGATTTTTCCCCGGAAGATATTATGGCAAAAGAGATTTCCCACAAAAGATTTTATGGTTAAAGAGCTTTCCCCCAGAAAATTGTATGGCAAAAAAAAATTTCCCCCAGAAGATTGTATGGCAAAAGAGATTTCCCCCTGGAAGATTGTATGGCAAAAGAGATTCCCCCCCCCCCCTCCCCCCGAGATTGTATGGCAAAAGAGATTTTCCCCAGAAGATCGTGTCGCAGAAGAGATTTCTACCAGACGATTGTATGGCAAAAGAGATTTTCCCCTGAAAGATTGTATGGAAAAAGAAATTTCCCCCAGAAGATTGTATGGCAAAAGAGATTTCCCCCAAGAAGAATGTATGGCAAAAGAAATTTCCCCAAGAAGATTGTATGGCAAAACAGATTTCTCCCCGGGAGATTGTATGGCAAAAGAGATTTCCCCCAGAAGATTATATGACAAAAGAGATTTTCCCAGAAGATTGTATGGTTAAGGAGATTTCCCCAAAAGATTGTATGGCAATAGAGATTTCCCCCAAGAAGAATGTATGGCAAAAGAAATTTCCCCAAGAAGATTGTATGGCAAAACAGATATCTCCCCGGGAGATTGTATGGCAAAAGAGATTTCCCCCAGAAGATTGTATGACAAAAGAGATTTTCCCAGAAGATTGTATGGCTAAGGAGATTTCCCCAAAAGATTGTATGGCAGTAGAGATTTCCCCCAAGAAGAATGTATGGCAAAAGAAATTTCCCCAAGAAGATTGTATGGCAAAACAGATTTCTCCCCGGGAGATTGTATGGCAAAAGAGATTTCCCCCAGAAGATTATATGACAAAAGAGATTTTCCCAGAAGATTGTATGGCTAAGGAGATTTCCCCAAAAGATTGTATGGCAATAGAGATTTCCCCCAAGAAGAATGTATGGCAAAAGAAATTTCCCCAAGAAGATTGTATGGCAAAACAGATATCTCCCCGGGAGATTGTATGGCAAAAGAGATTTCCCCCAGAAGATTGTATGACAAAAGAGATTTTCCCAGAAGATTGTATGGCTAAGGAGATTTCCCCAAAAGATTGTATGGCAGTAGAGATTTCCCCCAAGAAGAATGTATGGCAAAAGAAATTTCCCCAAGAAGATTGTATGGCAAAACAGATTTCTCCCCGGGAGATTGTATGGCAAAAGAGATTTCCCCCAGAAGATTATATGACAAAAGAGATTTTCCCAGAAGATTGTATGGCTAAGGAGATTTCCCCAAAAGATTGTATGGCAATAGAGATTTCCCCCAAGAAGAATGTATGGCAAAAGAAATTTCCCCAAGAAGATTGTATGGCAAAACAGATATCTCCCCGGGAGATTGTATGGCAAAAGAGATTTCCCCCAGAAGATTGTATGACAAAAGAGATTTTCCCAGAAGATTGTATGGCTAAGGAGATTTCCCCAAAAGATTGTATGGCAGTAGAGATTTCCCCCAAGAAGAATGTATGGCAAAAGAAATTTCCCCAAGAAGATTGTATGGCAAAACAGATTTCTCCCCGGGAGATTGTATGGCAAAAGAGATTTCCCCCAGAAGATTGTATGACAAAAGAGATTTTCCCAGAAGATTGTATGGCTAAAGAGAATTCCCCAAAAGATTGTATGGCAAAAGATTTTCCCCAGAAGATTACATAGTAAAAGAAATTTCCCCAAAAAAATTGTATGGCAAAAGAGATTTCTCCCAGAAGATTATATGGCTAAAGAGATTTCCCCAGTAGATCGTATGGCAATGGTGATTCCCCCCCCCCCCCCCCCCAGAAGATTCTAAAGCTTAAGAGATTTCTCCCAGAATATTCTAGGACCAGGAGGATTTTCCGAGAGGATTCTAAGGATAAGGAGATTTCCCCAGAAATTTCTAGAGCCAGGGATATTTTCCCAGAAGATTCTACTGTATGGCTAAGAATATTTTCCTAGAAAAATTTAGTAACAGGGAGATTTTCCCAAGAGATTCAACGGCTAGGGAAATTTCCCCAGAAGAATCAAGGGTCAGGGAGATTTCCCCAGAAGAATCAAGGGTCAGAGATTTCCCAAGAAGATTCTATAGGTAAGAAATTCCCCCATACAAAGAAAGATACCATAGATATTTCTCAAACAATGATTCCCAAGAGGAATTTTTCATACAATTTCCAGCTAAAATTATATCCCACAAAATGTCTGAGAAAAGACATTCTGGTGATTCCCATAGATTCCCAGATATAGTTCTTTATCAAAATAATAACTCTATAAAGATATTCCCATGCAAAACCAATAGATTTACCACACAATGGCCAAGAATATCCATAGACAATTTGAAGCCCACAGAATTCTCAAAGTACAGATGTCCTAAACCATTCCCAAGCATTCCCATATAACTGGAATTCCCACGAAAGGAATCCATAACAATACCCTTTTAATATTATTATTATTATTATTATTATTATTATTATTATTATTTGCTAAGCTACAACCCTAATTGGAAAAGCAAGATGTTATACGCCCAGGGGCTCCAACAGCGAAAATAGCCCAGTGAGAAAAGGAAACAAGGAAATAAGAGAAAGCATTGACAATTAAATGAAATATTTAAGAACATTAACAATCAAGATGAATATGTCATATATAAACTATAAAAACTTCAACGAAATAAGATGAAGAGAAATAAGATCCAATAGTATGCCCGAGTGTATCCTCAAGCAAGAGAACTCTAAACCGGGACAGTGGAAGACTGTGTACAGAGGTTATGGCACTACCCAAGACTAGAGAACAATGGTTTGATTTTGGAGTGTCCTTCTCCTAGAAGAGCTTCTTACCATAGCTAAAGAGTCTCTTCTACCCTTACTAAGAGGAAAGTGGCCACTGAACAATTACAGTGCAGTAGTTAACCCCTTGAGTGAAGAATTGTTTGGTAAGAGGAAAGTGGCCACTGAACAATTACAGTGCAGTAGTTTACCCCTTGTTTGGTAATCTCAGTGTTGTCAGGTGTATGAGGACAGAGGAGAATCTGTAAAGAATAGCCCAGACTATTCGGGGTATGTGTAGGCAAAGGGAAAGTGAACCGTAAACAGAGAGAAGGATTCACTGTAGGACTGTCTGGCCAAGCTACAACCTAATAGCTCTCATGAAATGGAATCAGAATTGCCAATACTGTTAAGTTTCTCAGATGCTTCGAATCCTTCGAGGCATTTTATCATTTCTTCGTCTCTAACATTCGGCTCGGAATAAAAATCCGTTCTTCAGAAGAACATCCGATTAAGACAGCGTCTGCCTCCGCATTCTCTATCCGGATTACGCGAAGGGGGAAGGCGCGTTTATCCGGATAAGATCACTTTTACGTATGCATTAGTGCATTCTGCTTATCCGGATAACTTTTTTTTTTTTTTTTTTTTTTTATCTCCGGTGGGAAAGACGGAGTCTGGGCAGTGTTTGCTTTGGAATAGATTAACAGAAGGATTTTAGCATTTTAAACTTATGTCCTTCATTTTTGTTTTATTGAAATGGTAAACATTTTAAGATGGCAAAATTGAATAAACAATGATTTTTTTTTTAGAATTAGAGAAACCTTACGAATTTTCAAAGAGCTAAAGAAACATCACTAATATTTGAAAGCTGTTTATTTTGAAGTTTTTATAGTTTATATGTGAAAGATTTATTTTAATGTTATTATTCTTAAATTTCTCTAGTAGTTTATTCCCTTATTTCCTTTCCTCACTGAGCTATTTCCCCTGTTGGGGCCCTTGGGCTTATAGCATCCTGCTTTTCCAACTAGGGTATTAATAATAATAATAATAATAAACGAAAATATTTATATTGGTACGGATACGTTAACTCTGAATAAGCCATTTATATTTAAAGCCAAAGAAAGGACCCTACTATTTGGTATTGCAAGAAACAATACACATTTTTGACACTTAAGAAACAATACTATATTCATAACGCCGTATTCTGGAACAAAGAAACACTACACATTTTCGACACTTGAGAAACAATACTAAATACTGAATGCCACAATTCAAATAAAATAAACATTATGCCTTTTGACATTGAAGAAACAATACTAGACTTTTGATCGTCGCATTTGAAACCAAAGAAACAATACTAAATTTTGATCGTCGCATTTGAAACCAAAGAAACAATACAAAACTTTGATAGTCGCATTTGAAACCAAAGAAACAATACTAAATTTTGATCGTCGCATTTGAAACCAAAGAAACAATACAAAACTTTGATAGTCGCATTGGAAACCAAAGAAACAATACTAAATTTTGAACACTGCTTTTAAAACTAACCATAGCAAAAGACACAATACTAAATTTTGAACGCTACATTTCAAACCAAAGAAACAATACACACTTTCGACACTGAAGAAACAATACTAATTGCAGAAACAAAACTTACGTTCAACGCCGAAGAAACATTACTAAACTTTGATCCTCACATTTCAAGCCAAAGAGACAATACACACTTTCGACACTGAAGAAACAACACTAAGTGAAGAAACATCACGTACTTTTGACACTGAAGAAACAACACTAACCTTTGAACGTCGCATTTCAAACCAAAGAAACAATACACAATTTCAACAGTGAAGAAACAACACTAAGCTTTGATCATCACATTTCAAACCAAAGAAACAATACACACTTTCAACACTGAAGAAACAACACTAACTCTCGACACGGAAGAAACAACACTAACCTTTGACCATCACATTTCAAACCAAAGAAACAATACACACTTTCAACACTAAAGAAACAATACTAATTGAAGAAACAACACTAACTCTCGACACTGAAGAAACAATACTAAATTTTGAATGCCACATTTCAAACTAAAGAAATAATACACACTTTCAACACTGAAGAAACAATACTAATTGAAGAAACAATACTAATTGAAGAAACATCACGTACTGTTGACACTGAAGAAACAATACTAATTGCAGAAACAAAACTTACGTTCGACACCGAAGAAACATTACTAAACTTTGATCCTCACATTTCAAACCAAAGAGACAATAGTAACCTTTGATCATCACATTTCAAACCAAAGAAACAACCCACACTTTCAACACTAAAGAAACAATACTAATTGAAGAAACAACACTAACTCTCGACACAGAAGAAACAATACGAAACTTCGAAACGCTTCGTTTTTCGCCCTTTTCACTCCAAATCTGAAGAGGGGAGGAGGGAGACCTTCTTTAACAACATTTAATCTTCTTAAGTCATCCAGCAACGCGCAGAAGACAAAAGAGCATCATTATTGGTTGAGGATTGAAGGTGTTAAGCCTAGAGGCAGGAAATGAGACTCCCCCTTAAAGTTGCTCTTATATGCAAATGTAATGTTCTTATAACCCTGCTAGCTACCCTTCACGGCGATCGACTTAGACTTATGTTTTTTACGCTATAGTTTTCATTTGTTTTGGACTTACGTGTGCATTTTTAAACTTTAGTTTTCTTATGTGAGATTTTGTTGTTTTTATTTTGTTTTGATTATTTGCGTGTAGGCCTAAGTCTTTGAGTTAGATTGAGCTAGCCTAAGTAAGGCTTAGACTTACATAAAGCTAGTTTACTGAGTAAGCTTTGATCTTAGTAAGCCTTAGTCTTGGATTCAGCTAGTCTGAGTAAACCTTAGACTTGGATCAAGCTAGTTTACTGAGTAAGTTTTAGTCTTAGTAAGCCTTAGACTTAAATTAAGCTAGTTTACTGAGTAAGTTTTAGTCTTAGTAAGCCTTAGACTTAAATTAAGCTAGTTTACTGAGTAAGCTTTAGTCTTAGTAAGCCTTAGTCTTGGATTCAGCTAGTCTAAGTAAACCTTAGACTTGGATAAATGCTAGTTTACTGAGTAAGTTTTAGTCTTAGTAAGCCTTAGACTTATATTAAGCTAGACTGAGTAAACCTTAGACTTAAATTAAGCTAGTTTACTAGATAAGCTTTAGTCTTAGTAAGCTTAATTCTTAGATCAAGCTAGTTTAAGTGAGCCTTAAACTACTCCAAGTAAGCCTTATTAGTCTTAGGCTAGATTAAGCTAGTCTAAGTTAGCCTTAAAATCCTTAAACTACTCTAGGTTAGCCTTCGTCTTAGGCTAGGTTAAGTTAGTCTAAGTGAGCCTTAAACTACTCCAAGTAAGCCTTAATCTTAGGTTAGATTAAGCTAGTATAAGTTAGCCTTAAAAGCTTTAAACTACTCTAAGCAAGCCTTCGTCTTAAGCTAAACTAAGCTAGTCTAAATTAGCCTTAAAAGCCTTAAACTACTCTAAGCAAGCCTTCGTCTTAAGCTAGGTTAAGCTAGTCTAAGTGAGCCTTAAACTACTCCAAGTAAGCCTTAATCTTAGGTTAGATTAAGCTAGTATAAGTTAGCCTTAAAAGCTTTAAACTACTCTAAGCAGGCCTTCGTCTTGGGCTAGGTTAAGCTAAGTTAGCCTTAAAAGCCTTAAAACTACTCTAGGTTAGCCTTCGTCTTAAGCTAGACTAAGCTAGTCTAAGTCAGCCTCGGCTATTTTCTTTTGAGCCAACAAATATACGTAGAAATCTAACTATGATTATCTTACATCACTACTATAACTCTCTCTCTCTCTCTCTCTCTCTCTCTCTCTCTCTCTCTCTCTCTCTCTCTCAAGAGATACGACATTATGAAAACATTTATGGGGAAAAACAAGCGTCGTGCCAAGATGATCTTCGAAAATTGAGAAGAAGAATATTCTCTCTCTCTCTCTCTCTCTCTCTCTCTCTCTCTCTCTCTCTCTCTCTCTCTCTCTCTCTCTCTCTATATATATATATATATATATATATATATATATATATATATATATACATATATATATATATATATATATATATATATATATATATATATATATATATATATATATATATATATATATATATATATATTCAGTTCAATAAAAACTTGAAGAAATAAATACTGTTCTTTTATACAATATCAAATTAAGCTCAACAAAACCTCGAACTAAAACAACAACAATAACAACAATAATAACAACAACAAATCTCCTAAAAGCTTCCAATCTCTTCATAAAAATTACATCATGATTTTTATATCAACAAACTTTAAAATAATCCGATTTCAGATATTCTCATTTTCTTTTTCCAGATATTCCCATTTTCTTTCAGACTGTTGAAGGGTAAGTCCTCTAGATCTAAGACTCCGTTTCGAATACGAAATCCTCTTATAGAATTTTTACAGATGATGATGAATGTTTGTTTGTTGGACTGAGTCCAGAGGACCACACTAGGCTGCTACTTCTACTACCTATTATCTACGTTTGTAGGTAGTATGTTGGGCAAGGCACCAGCCATCCGTTGAGATACTACGTAGAGAGTGTTGGGGTCCTTTGACTGGCCAGACAGTACTACATTGGATCCCTCTCTCTAGTTACGGCTCATTTTACCATTGCCTACACATACATCGATTAGTATGGCTTATTCTTTACACATTCTCCTCTGTCCTCATACGTCTGACAACACTGAGATTACCAAACCATTCTTCTTCTCTTAAGAGGTTAATTACTGCACTGTAATTGTTCAGTGGCCACTTTCCTCTTGGTAAGGGTAGAAGAGACTCTTTAGCTATGGTAAGCAGCTCTTCTAGGAGAAGTACACTCCAAAGCCAAACCATTGTTCTCTCGTCTTCGGTAGTGCCATAACCTCTGTACCATGGTCTTCCACTATCTAGAGCCAGTTCTCTTGCTTGAGGGTACACTCGGGCACACTATTCTATCTAATTTCTCTTCCTATTGTTTTGTTAAAGTTTTTATAGCTTACATAGGAAATATTTATTTTAATGCAATACTGTTCTTAAAATATTTTAGTTTTCCTTGCTTGAGGGTACACTCAGGTACAATATTCTATATCCTTATTTCCTTTCCTCACTGGGCTACTTTCCTTGTTGGAGCCATTTCCAACGAGGGATGTAGCTTAGCTAATAATAATAATAATAATAATAATAATAATAATAATAATAATAATAATAATAGTAATAATAATAATAATAATAGTAATAATAATAATAATATCAATAATAATAATAATATCAATAATAATAATAATAATAATAGTAAATAATAATAATAATAATAATAATAATAATAATAATAATAAATAATAAGTAAATAATAATAATAATAATAATAATAATAATAATAATAATAATAATAATAATAATTCCTGTTGGCTTAAAAACTATACCGTAACCATAGATATAAATAAAATATAACAAAGTATATTAAAAGCATTTAAGGCTAATTTTACCCCAGGGTAAAACTCCTCTTAGAATTCATTACTAAAAGAAAAAAAATAGTCCATTCTATGAATAAATTTCCATTCGGTAGAAGTTTAAGAATAAAATTTATAAACGGAAAAAGTTTATTCTCCCGCTGGAAAAAAAATGCATCTAGTTTTCCAGGAATAATTATTACGTATGGAAATGTTTTACCAATTTTTTTCTTTTTTTTTTCAAACTCTAGGTCTGCTATTTAAGTGAGGGGTTTTGTACATGTTTTTTAGGGATATTACTATTTTTTTCTCTTTCTGGTATATTATATTGTATTATTCCAAATATTTTTTTTTCATTTTGAATCCATAGTGTCTATGTCTTTTATAAAGTGATACTTTCGAACTATTACTCACACATATTGCTATTTTAATGTTTCTGATATAAAAAGGAATGGGGAAGTATTGAATTAAAAGCTCAAGATAGAGACGACTGGCGAAATCTAACCGAAGCCCTTTGCGTCAATAGGCGTAGATGATGATGATGATGATGATGATGATATATATATATATATATATATATATATATATATATATATATACATATATATATACTTATATACATATATATGTATATACTGTATATATATATATATATATATATATATATATATATAAAAATATATATATATATATATATATATATATATATATATATATATATATACAGTATATACATATATATATATGTATATAAGTATATATATATGTATATATATATATATATATACATATATATATACTTATATACATATATATATATGTATATATATATATATATATATATATATATATATATATATATATATATATATATATATATATATATATATACATATATATATTGTTTTGTCTACTTTAATCTTTCTGATATAATGTATTATATAACATTTATATTTTTCATCCATATTATTCACAATTTCTTTAAATTTAATTCATTAATTTATAATCTCTTAAACTAACGATCAATTGATATTTTTGTTTTTGTTTTGATTATTCTCTTTTTGATATATTGTAATTTATAATATTTTTTATCGTTATTTTTGATCCACAGAATTCCCAATCTTGAGATATATTGTATTTTTAAACTTATTTATTGGATATCTTTTTAAGCTACTGTATAATACATTATTCTATTTTGTATTTCCAAAAGAAATTTATTTTTCAAATTATTGAAATTTGTATTCAATTTCAGAATACAGTACCTATTGTATTATTATAAACTTCAACGTGATGATCACATACAGAATTTGAAAATTCAATTGTATTTGTATGATACAATAGGCAATACAATATGTCATTTCTTCACAATATATAATTTTCCTTGTTTCCTATCCTCACTGGTCTCTTTTCCCTGTTGGAGCCCCTGGGCTTATAGCATCCAGCTTTTCCAACTAGGGTTGTAACTTAGCAAGTAATAATAATAATAATAATAATAATAATAATAATAATAATAATAATAAAATAAATATTTATAAAACTAATAACTATTTTAATTTTGTAGTGGTATGAAAATTTTAATACAATTAAAAAACAATAACAAAAACAAATGAAGTCGTTATAGTCCACTGCAGGACAAAGGCCTCAGACATGTCGCTTTACATGTCAGGGGTTTGAGCAGTTTCCAACACCACGCTGGCTACTACGGATTGGCGATGGTGGGAGACTTTAGTCTCTTTGAAGCAAACCAACCTAGTATACGTGGCGCAATATATACAAAACGAAAATATCCTATAAATCCTTCAATTAAACCAACGAAAATATCCTATAAATCCTTCAATCAAACCAACGAAAATATCCTATAAATCCTTCAATCAAACCAACGAAAATATCCTATAAATCCTTCAATCGAACCAACGAAAATATCCTATAAATCCTTCAATCAAACCAACGAAAATATCCTGTAAATCCTTCAATCGAACCAACGAAAATATCCTATAAATCCTTCAATCGAACCAACGAAAATATCCTATAAATCCTTCAATCGAACCAACGAAAATATCCTATAAATCCTTCAATCGAACCAACGAAAATATCCTGTAAATCCTTCAATCGAACCAACGAAAATATCCTATAAATCCTTCAATCGAACCAACGAAAATATCCTATAAATCCTTCAATCGAACCAACGAAAATATCCTATAAATCCTTCAATCAAACCAACGAAAATATCCTATAAATCCTTCAATCGAACCAACGAAAATATCCTATAAATCCTTCAATCAAACCAACGAAAATATCCTATAAATCCTTCAATCAAACCAACGAAAATATCCTGTAAATCCTTCAATCAAACCAACGAAAATATCCTATAAATCCTTCAATCAAACCAACGAAAATATCCTATAAATCCTTCAATCAAACCAACGAAAATATCCTATAAATCCTTCAATAAAACCAACAGCGTAGATCAATCCTAAATCATCCCTAGCCCTCTCAGGGAAGCGCAGGTCCTACGGCAATCCTTCGCGATCCTCAGCCATCCTAAATCATCCCCAGCCCTCCCAGGGAAGCGCAGGTCCTACGGCAATCCTTCGCGACCCTCCGCCATCCTAAATCATCCCCAGCCCTCCCAGGGAAGCGCAGGTCCTACGGCAATCCTTCGCGATCCTCAGCCATCCTAAATCATCCCCAGCCCTCCCAGGGAAGCGCAGGTCCTACGGCAATCCTTCGCGATCCTCAGCCATCCTAAATCATCCCCAGCCCTCCCAGGGAAGCGCAGGTCCTACGGCAAGCCTTCGCGATCCTCAGCCATCCTAAATCATCCCCAGCCCTCCCAGGGAAGCGCAGGTCCTACGGCAAGCCTTCGCGATCCTCAGCCATCCTAAATCATCCCTAGCCCTCTCAGGGAAGCGCAGGTCCTACGGCAATCCTTCACGATCCTCAGCCCATCCTTAACGAGCGAATAATTTCGCTCCTAAAGACATATTAACCGACATTAACTCCAGTTAAGGACCCGAGATCCGTGAAGCTCAAGTCTCTACCCGAGGCTAAGAACGGCCCGAAGAAGTGGGTTTAATTCAATTAAATTCGTTAAATGAGACTCATTACTTCGAGTTACGTCGGATTCTGGAGCTTGGCGCGAAAATTGGTAGTGGTTCTCATGCTGGTAAATATTGCGAGATTTTTGCGTGGTTTTAGTAGTGGTTCTCAAAAGGTGACTATTTGACTATTAAATAACTATTAACTATTAACTATCATAAACTATTAAATTCTGTATTTTAGTAGTGGTTCTCAGAAGGTGACTATTTAACTATTGAATAACTATTAACTATCAACTATTAAATTATAAACTATCAAATTCTGTATTGTAGTAGTGGTTCTCAAAAGGTGACTATTTAACTATTAAATAACTATTAACTATTAGCTATTAAATTATAAACTATTAAATTCTGTATTTTAGTAGTGGTTCTCAAAAGGTGACTATTTGACTGTTAAATAACTATTAACTATTAACTATTATAAACTATTAAATTCTGTATTGTAGTAGTGGTTCTCAGAAGGTGACTATTTAACTATTAAATAACTATTAACTATTAGCTATTAAATTGTAAACTATTAAATTCTGTATTGTAGTAGTGGTTCTCAGAAAGTGACTATTTAACTATTGAATAACTATTAACTATTATAAACTATTAAATTCTGTATTGTAGTAGTGGGTCTCAAAATGTGACTATTTAACTATTAAATAGCTATTAACTATTAGCTATTGAATTATAAACTATTAAATTCTGTATTTTAGTAGTGGTTCTCAGAAGGTGACTATTTAACTATTAAATAACTATTAACTATTAACTATTATAAACTATTAAATTCTGTATTTTAGTAGTGATTCTCAGAAGGTGACTATTTAACTATTAAATAACTATTAACTATTAGCTATTAAATTATAAACTATTAGATTATGAACGTTATTTATAAACTAGTGTATGCAACCGGTCAAAAATGAGTTATAGATATGCACAAGCCTACACAGATTCAATCCTTTCTACACCCTCGCCCTTTATTATTATTATTATTATTATTATTACTATCCAAGCTACAACCCTAATTGGAAAAGCAAGATGCTATAATAGGGAAAAATAGCCCAGTAAGGAAAGGCAATTTTCGGGGGATTGTAGTTTCCAAGTGTAGAAGCTCATTTGACTAAATTATATAAACTCCATTGAATGATAGAGAAACTTAATTAACTAATATAGAAACTCATTTGACTAATATTAGACGCTCATTTGACTAAATTATATAAATACTAATTTGGCTATCTAATTTAGAAACTCAATTAACTAATATAGAAACACATTTGACAAAGTAATATAGAAGCTCATTTGACTGACTAATATAGAAACACGATTGACTATTATAGAAACTCATTTGACTAATAAGGAAACTCAATTGATTTACTAACATAGAAATTCAATTGACTAATATAGAAACTCAATCAACTAATATAGAAGCTTATTTGACTAATATAGAAACAATTGAATTACTAGTATAGAAATTCAACTGACTAATATAGAAACTCATTTGACTAATATAGAAACTCAATTAACTAACTAATATAGAAGCTTATTTGATTAACTAATATAGAGGCTCATTTGACTAACTAACGTAGAAACTCAATTGACTAATACAAAAACTCAATCAACTAATATAGAAGCTCATTTGACTATTATAGAAACTCAATTAACTATTATAGAAACTCAATTAACTATTATAGAAACTCAATTAACTATTATAGAAACTCAATTAACTATTATAGAAACTCAATTAACTATTATAGAAACTCAATTAACTATTATAGAAACTCAATTAACTATTATAGAAACTCAATTAACTATTATAGAAACTCAATTGACTAATATAGAAACTCATTTGACAGACTAAAACATAAACTCATTTCTTAAAATCTTAGAAAAAAAAACAGAAAAAAATAAAGAAAAAAAAATGGTCATTTAATCTCTGGAAATAGATCTTCCAGGAAATAGTTCCTGGATTGACTTCAACGGCTGACAAGTAAATTACCTGAGGTCAGGTCATTTCTCCTTGAAATATGATCAGGTCACGCTATTGCTTAGGATAAATCTTCCCTCTCTCTCTCTCTCTCTCTCTCTCTCTCTCTCTCTCTCTCTCTCTCTCTCTCTCTCTCTCTCTCTCTCTCTCTCTCTCTATATATATATATATATATATATATATATATATATATATATATATTATATAAATTATATGGGAGTTTCTTCAATAATAATAATAATAATAATAATAATAATAATAATAATAATAATAATGATAATAATAATAATAATTTTTATAACTGGGTAATTAACGTTATCAATAATAATAATAATAATAATAATAATAATAATAATAATAATAATAATAATAATTTTCATAACTGGGTAATTAACGTTATCAATAAGAATAATAATAATAATAACAACAATAACAATAATAATGATAATAATAATATCAATATTAATAATAATAATAATAATAATAATAATAATAATAAACTAATTTCAATATTTAATAAAGAAAAATTATAACTTAAATAGTTCAAATATTCTTTAATAAACTACTTAAATCTATTTACTCAATATTATAAGTTCAGCTACTTTACAAGTAATATCAACCTTAGTGTAAGTAGATGAACAGATCAATTCATAAGAGACAAATTTGCATATGTTAATTCAAGAATTTTATTCCCAGTTTCCTGTCCAACTCCTTTAACATTTATGAGGAGTAGCAGTGGGGATAGACAACCTTCCCCTACCCTTATAAATTCCCCTACCCTTAGAAATCCCCCTACCCTTATGAATTCCCCTACCCTTATAAATTCCCCTAACCCCCTACCCCTTGCTAAGTCCACCTATTCTGCATAAGTTTAGTCAACCACTCCATCAAAATTCACAGCTCGATCCCAGTTTTCTGTCCAACTCCTTCAACATTTACGTGGTGGAATAGTATGGATAAACCACCTTCCCCTACCCTTACAAATTCCCCTACCCTTATAAATCACCCCTAACCCCCTACCTATTGCTAGGCCACCTATTCTGCATAAGTTTGGTCAACCACTCCAGCAAAATTCACGACTCGATCCCAGTTTTCTGTCCAACTCCTTCAACATTTACGTGGTGGAATAGTATGGATAAACCACCTTCCCCTACCCTTATACATTCCCCTACCTTATAAAATCCCACTACCCCTTGCCAAGTCCACATATTCTGCATAAGTTTAGTCAACCACTCCAGCAAAATTTACGACTCGATCCCAGTTTTCTGTCCAACTCCTTCAACATTTACGTGGTGGAATAGTATGGATAAACCACCTTACCCCTACCCTTATAAATTCCCCTACCCTTATAAATCCCCCCTAACCCCCTACCCCTTGCCAAGTCCACATATTCTGCATAATAATTTTGGTCAGCCACCCCGGCAAAATTCACTACTCGACCGTGAAACTGTCGTCACAGGATTTGTGGTCATAAGAGACTTATTTCTGCTGTCTCCATCAGATGGTTAGCTGATTGGATGTCTATGGCGACTGGGGAAATGTATTGGCCAATCGTCAGGAGGCCTTTTTATCTAGATTAGGGTTAAGGGTCGGTCTAGGCCTCTAGGCTGAGTGAATTGAAAAGTCGTGATTGGTCGGTGGTGTAAGTCAGAAGGATTGATATTGGATCGATTCAATCACTAGGCGTGATTGAATCGGTTGAGATAGATGAGTCTTTTAGCGTCTTTTAGCGTCTATAAGTCCGTGGTTTATTGCATGGAAGAGGATTAGTTTTTTATCAAAAAGCTAAAACAATTTTAAACTCAGATGGTTTACAGACACGGTCTATGCTTGATAAATTTCACTAGATCAATAACCACTTTATACAATACTATACATCGTAAAAAACTGTATGTATATATGCTTAAATAGAATAAAGAAAATAACCAGTGTCGTTGTAGAGTGCTGGTGCAAGCAGCAGTGGATTAAATAACTTATTTTCACAATGAATATCATGTAACTTACAATTCTGGTATAACTTTTTACATACATTCTAATTTCCTTAGATTTATCTACATCTGTATAAAATTAAACTGTATATAAAAACTATACACTAATAGTTACGCCAAATGTATTTGTAAAACGAATAATATGCAACTAAAAGCTTAATATTTATAATTAAAAACAAAAGAAAGAGTTTTACCAAAATGAAGTCCGGCCATAACAATAAAATTCAGATTATCTAACGGACATTGGAGACCACGTTTCGAAGGCGGTTTTATATCGTTCGTTAAAACCAGTCATTTTATTCGTTTTTTCGTCTGTTTTACGGTTTTATTAAACCCAAGAGCAAATGGGAAAGCGCAATTATATAATTCTATGACAAGCCAAAGCGTAATATGATCTAAGCTTAATGTAATAATGAGATAAAGCTGAAGTTAAGCGCAGAGCCCA
>NC_090758.1:73291166-73311166 GCF_036898095.1 Palaemon carinicauda
AAACACAAAGCTAATCAGCAAAACCAGCAAAACAAACGCAAATCTAGCCAGCAAAACCAGAAAAAAAACACAAAACAAACGCAAAGCTAGCCAGCAAAACCAGAAAAACAAACACAAAACAAACGCAAAGCTAGCAAGCAAAAACCAGCAAAACAAACACAAAACAAACACAAAGCTAGCCAGCAAAACAAGCTAAACAAACGCAAAGCTACCCAGCAAAACCAGCAAAACAAACGCAAAGCTAGCCAGAAAAACCAGCAAAAAAACACAAAACACACGCAAAGCTAGCCAGAAAAACCAGCAAAACAAACACAAAACACACGCAAAGCTAGCCAGCAAAACCAGCAAAACAAACGCAAAGCTAGCCAGCAAAAAACCAGCAAAACAAACGCAAAGCTAGCCAGCAAAACAAACGCAAAGCTAGCCAGCAAAACCAGCAAAACAAACACAAAACAAACGCAAAGCTAGCAGCATAACCAGCAAAACAAACACAAAACAAACGCAAAGCTAGCAGCAAAACCAGCAAAACAAACACAAAAAAAAACGCAAAGCTAGCCAGCAAAACCAGCAAAACAAACACAAAACAAACGCAAAGCTAGCCAGCAAAACCAGCAAAACAAACACAAAACAAACGCAAATCTAGCCAGCAAAACCAGCAAAACAAACAAAAAACAAACGCAAAGCTAGCCAGCAAAACCAGCAAAACCAGCAAAACAAACACAAAACAAACGCAAAGCTAGCCAGCAAAACAAACACAAAAAACGCAAAGTTAGCCAGCAAAACAAACACAAAACAAACGCAAAGCTAGCCAGCAAAACCAAAAAACAAACACAAAACAAACGCAAAGCTAGCCAGCAAAACCAACACAAAACAAACGCAAAGCTAGCCAGCAAAACCAGCAAAACAAACACAAAACAAACGCAAAGCTAGCCAGCAAAACAAACACAAAACAAACGCAAAGCTAGCCAGCAAAACTAGAAAACAAACACAAAACAAACGCAAAGCTAGCCAGCAAAACCAGCAAAACAAACACAAAACAAACGCAAAGCTAGCCAGCAAACCAGCGAAACAAACACAAAACAAACGCAAAGCTAGCCAGCAAAACCAGCAAAACAAACACAAAACAAACGCAAAGCTAGCCAGCAAAACCAGCAAACAAACACAAAACAAACGCAAAGCTAGCCAGCAAAACCAACACACAAAACGCAAAACACTCGCAAAGCTAGCCAGCAAAACCAGCAAAACAAACACAAAACAAACGCAAAGCTAGCCAGCAAAACCAGCAAAACAAACACAAAACAAACGCAAAGCTAGCCAGCAAAACCAACACAAAACAAAACGCAAAACACTCGCAAAGCTAGCCAGCAAAACCAGCAAAACAAACACAAAACAAACGCAAAGCTAGCCAGCAAAACCAGCAAAACAAACACAAAACATAAAAGCAAAGCTAGCCAGCAAAACCAGCAACAAACACAAAACAAACGCAAAGCTAGCCAGCAAAACCAGCAAACAAACACAAAACAAACGCAAAGCTAGCCAGCAAAACCAACACAAAACAAACGCAAAACACGCAAAGCTAGCCAGCAAAACCAGCAAAACAACACAAAACAAACGCAAAGCTAGCCAGCAAAACAAACACAAAACAAACGCAGAGCTAGCCAACAAAACCAAGCAAAACAAACACAAAACAAACGCAAAGCTAGCCAGCAAAACAAACACAAAACAAACGCAAAGCTAGCCAACAAAACCAGCGAAACAAACACAAAACAACGCAAAGCTAGCCAACAAAACCAGCAAAACAATCGCAAAACAAACGCAAAGCTAGCCAGCAAAACCAGCGAAAACACACAAAACAAACGCAAAGCTAGCCAGAAAAACCAGCAAAACAAACACAAAACAAACGCAAAGCTAGCCAGCAAAACAAACACAAAACAAACGCAAAACACTCGCAAAGCTAGCCAGCAAAACCAGCAAAACAAACACAAAACAAACGCAAAGCTAGCCAGCAAAACCAGCAAAACAAACACAAAAATAAAAGCAAAGCTAGCCAGCAAAACCAGCAACAAAACACAAAACAAACGCAAAGCTAGCCAGCAAAACCAGCAAACAAACACAAAATAAACGCAAAGCTAGCCAGCAAAACCAACACAAAACAAACGCAAAACACTCGCAAAGCTAGCCAGCAAAACCAGCAAAACAAACACAAAACAAACGCAAAGCTAGCCAGCAAAACAAACACAAAACAAACGCAGAGCTAGCCAACAAAACCAAGCAAAACAAACACAAAACAAACGCAAAGCTAGCCAGCAAAACAAACACAAAACAAACGCAAAGCTAGCCAACAAAACCAGCAAACAAACACAAAACAACGCAAAGCTAGCCAACAAAACCAGCAAAACAAACGCAAAACAAACGCAAAGCTTGCCAGCAAAACCAGCAAAACAAACACAAAACAAACGCAAAGCTAGCCAACAAAACCAGCAAAACAAACACAAAACAAACACAAAGCTAGCCAGCAAAACCAGCAAAACAACACAAAACAAACGCAAAGCTAGCCAGCAAAACAAACACAAAACAAACGCAAAGCTAGCCAGCAAAACCAGCACAAACAAACGCAAAACACTCGCAAAGCTAGCCAGCAAAACCAGCAAAACAAACACAAAACAAACGCAAAGCTAGCCAGCAAAACCAGCAAAACAAACACAAAAATAAAAGCAAAGCTAGCCAGCAAAACCAGCGCAAAACAAACACAAAACCATCGCAAAGCTAGCCAGCAAAACCAGCAAAACAAACACAAAACAAACGCAAAGCTAGCCAGCAAAACCAACACAAAAACAAACGCAAAACACTCGCAAAGCTAGCCAGCAAAACCAGCAAAACAAACACAAAACAAACGCAAAGCTAGCCAGCAAAACCAGCAAAACAAACACAAAACAACACAAAACAAACGCAAAGCTAGCCAGCAAAACCAGCAAAACAAACACAAAACAAAGCAAAGCTAGCCAGCAAAACCAGCAAAACAAACACAAAACAAACGCAAAGCTAGCCAGCAAAACCAGCAAAACAAACACAAAACAAACGCAAAACTAGCCAGCAAAACCAGCAAAACAAACACAAAACAAACGCAAAGCTAGCCAGCAAAACCAGCAAACAAACACAAAACAAACGCAAAGCTAGCCAGCAAAACCAGCAAAACAAACACAAAACAAACGCAAACCTAGCCAGCAAAACCAGCAAAACAAACACAAAACAAACGCAAAGCTAGCCAGCAAAACCAGCAAAACAAAACGCAAAGCTAGCCAGCAAAACCAGCAAAACAAACACAAAAAAACGCAAAGCTAGCCAGCAAAACCAGCGAAACAAACACAAAACAAACGCAAAGCTAGCCAGCAAAACCAGCGAAACAAACACAAAACAAACGCAAAGCTAGCCAGCAAAACCAGCGAAACAAACACAAAACAAACGCAAAGCTAGCCAGCAAAACCAGCGAAACAAACACAAAACAAACGCAAAGCTAGCCAGCAAAACCAGCAAAACAAACACAAAACAAACGCAAAGCTAGCCAGCAAAACAAACACAAAACAAACGCAAAGCTAGCCAGCAAAACCAGCAAAACAAACACAAAACAAACGCAAAGCTAGCCAGCAAACAAACACAAAACAAACGCAAAGCTAGCCAGCCAAACAAACACAAAACAAACGCAAAGCTAGCCAGCAAAACCAGCAAAACCAGCAAAACAAACACACACAAATAAGCAACAAACGCAAAGCTAGCCAGCAAAACCAGCAAAACAAACACACACAAATAAGCAACAAACGCAAAGCTAGCCAGCAAAACCAGCAAAACAAACACAAAAAACAAACACACACAAATAAGCAACAAACGCAAAGCTAGCCAGCAAAACCAGCAAAACAAACACAAAACAAACACACACAAATAAGCAACAAACGCAAAGCTAGCCAGCAAAACCAGCAAAACAAACACAAAACAAACACACAAATAAGCAACAAACGCAAAGCTAGCCAGCAAAACCAGCAAAACAAACACAAAACAAACACACACAAATAAGCAACAAACGCGAAGTAAACACGTGATGTGTTCTTACCTTGAAACAAAGAACTTTCATTACCTGGTCTAGACCGATTGGTCCAGGGCAAATGGAATGTGGTCGGAGAGACAGATTGGATTTCTGTAATTCGATCATTTCGAAGACTTAAGATGTGGAAATTATTGCTATTTGATAAGACCACATTATTACTATTGCTAAATGAATATGTATATGTATATTTATATGTATATTTATATGTATATTTACATATTCTAATATATATTAATATATATAGCATTTGCATTTATATTTATATTTATATCTATATCTACATTGATATTGATAATGATATTATTATTATTATCATTATTATTATTACCATTATTATTATTATTATTATTATTATTATTATTATTAATGTTACTATTATTATCATTATTATTATTATTATTATCATTATTATTATTGTTGTTGTTGTTATTAATTATTATTATCATCATTATTATCATCATCATTATTATTACTATTATTATTATTATTATTATCACAACTACAAGCTAAGCTACAACCCTAGTTGATATAACAGTATGCTATAACCCCAAAGGCTCCAACAAGGAAAAATATCCCAGTGAGGAAAGAAAATAAGGAAATAAATACTGAAATTAAATTCATATATCAACCAAAACGCAAATTTCAGAATCCCATTGCAAAATCTAGAAAGAGCAAAATACGTAAAGAACTCCATTAATTTTCGATTTTGGGTCAAAACTGCACCAATATATAAAATTCGTATTTTGGAAAAGTCTGTACTAAAAAGAACCTGAATAAACATGTCTGTTTTTCTCACCCGTAACGGTGTTGATTTTGAACATGAAATTTCCTGTTGCATTGAGCTTTTGTATATAAAGGAGAGTGTTCTATAATAAGCTCACTCAGTTGCTTTCACCCTGTCTTTGAGTCACAACCTTTCTCTCGGCCCGTCACAAGTTGTAAATTCATCTTTTTATGTCAATGGATGAAAAATGGAGTTGTTGATATGAAAGAATTGACTATTGGAGGAATTTCGAGATTAGGATTAAATAAATAAAGTTGAAGTAAATTAAAAAAAAAAAAAAAAAAAAAAGAGATGGCAGCACAGGATTAGAAATGAAACTATGAGAGAGATTACTCGAGTGCCATATGTGGATGAGATCATGATGAGGGGTAGATGGAGATGGTTTGTGCATGCTCTTCGCACTCCCCAAGAGAGATTAGTTCACCAAACGTTTAACTGGGCTCCAAAAGGCACTAGGCTTAAAAGAGTTGGAAGACCCAGGCCTACATGGCTGAGGACTATGAAGCGTGAAGTAGGAGATGATAAACGGAGAAGTATTGATTTAATAGCTCAAGATGAGACGACTGGTGAAATCTAACCGAGGCCCTTTGCGTCTATAGGCATAGAAGATTATGATGATGATGATGATGATGATGATGATATATAAACTCAATCTACAAATTCAGTTCATCATCATCATCATCATCATCATCTCCTCCTACGCCTATTGATGCAAAGGGCCTCGGTTAGATTTCACCAATCGTCTCATCTTGAACTATTAAATCAATACTTCTCCGTTCATTATCTCCTACTTCACGCTTCATAGTCCTCAGCCATGTAGGCCTGGGTCTTCCAACTCTTCTAGTGCCTTGTGGAGCCCAGCTGAACGTTTGGTGAACTAATCTCTCTTGGGGAGTGCGAAGAGCATGCCCAAACCATCTCCATCTACCCCTCATCAAGATCTCATCCATATATGCCACAAATTCAATTACGTGATATCATTTGAATTCTATCATGAACTAATTAATTAATGAAATAAACAAAACTTAATTCCATTTCTAGAAATTTCAATTTCAGTTCAAAGACATGTGACATGATTTGAACTCCATATTATTATTATTATTATTATTATTATTATTATTATTATTATTATTATTATTATTATTATTATTAATATTATTATTATTATTATTACAAGCCAAGCTACAACCCTGATTGGAAAGGCAAGTAACAAAACACAGAATGAATTAGAAAATCAACAGATAAATGAATAGAGTACGTAGCGCAATACAGAATAACTTAGAAAATCAACAATTAAATTAATAAGATAAGTAGCAAAACACAGAATAACTTAGAAAATCAACAAATAAATGAATAAAGTACGTAGCAAAACACAGAATAACTTAGAAAATCAACAAATAAATGAATAAAGTACGTAGCGAAACACAGAATAACTTAGAAAATCAACAAATAAATGAATAAAGTACGTAGCAAAACACAGAATAACTTAGAAAATCAACAAATAAATGAATAAAGTACGTAGCTAAACACAGAATAACTTAGAAAATCAACAAATAAATGAATAAAGTACGTAGCGAAACACAGAATAACTTAGAAAATCAACAAATAAATGAATAAAGTACGTAGCGAAATACAGAATAACTTAGAAAATCAACAAATAAATGAATAAAGTACGTAGCTAAACACAGAATAACTTAGAAAATCAACAAATAAATGAATAAAGTACGTAGCGAAACAGAATAACTTAGAAAATCCACAAATAAATGAGTAAAGTAAGTAGCGAAACACAGAATAACTTAGAAAATCAACAAATAAATGAATAGAATACGTAGCGAAACACAGAATAACTTAGAAAATCAACAAATGAATGAATAAAGTACGTAGCTAAACACAGAATAACTTAGAAAATCAACAAATAAATGAATAAAGTACGTAGCTAAACACAGAATAACTTAGAAAATCAACAAATAAATGAATAAAGTACGTAGCGAAATACAGAATAACTTAGAAAATCAACAAATAAATGAATAAAGTACGTAGCTAAACACAGAATAACTTAGAAAATCAACAAATAAATGAATAAAGTACGTAGCAAAACACAGAATAACTTAGAAAATCAACAAATAAATGAATAAAGTACGTAGCTAAACACAGAATAACTTAGAAAATCAACAAATAAATGAATAAAGTACGTAGCGAAACACAGAATAACTTAGAAAATCAACAAATAAATGAATAAAGTACGTAGCGAAACACAGAATAACTTAGAAAATCAACAAATAAATGAATAAAGTACGTAGCGAAACACAGAATAACTTAGAAAATCAACAAATAAATGAATAAAGTACGTAGCGAAACACAGAATAACTTAGAAAATCCACAAATAAATTAATAAAGTACGTAGCGAAACAGAATAACTTAGAAAATCCACAAATAAATGAGTAAAGTAAGTAGCGAAACACAGAATAACTTAGAAAATCAACAAATAAATGAATAAAGTACGTAGCGAAACACAGAATAACTTAGAAAATCCACAAATAAATTAATAAAGTACGTAGCGAAACACAGAATAACTTAGAAAATCAACAAATAAATGAATAAAGTACGTAGCGAAACACAGAATAACTTAGAAAATCAACAAATAAATGAATAGAATACGTAGCGAAACACAGAATAACTTAGAAAATCCACAAATAAATGAATAAAGTACGTAGCGAAACACAGAATAAATTAGAAAATTAACAAATAATTGAATAAAGTACGTAGCAAAATACAGAATAACTTAGAAAATCAACAAATAAATGAATAGAATACGTAGCGAAATACAGAATAACTTAGAAAATCAACAAATAAATGAATAAAGTACGTAGCGAAACACAGAATAACTTAGAAAATCAACAAATAAATGAATAAAGTACGTAGCAAAATACAGAATAACTTAGAAAATCAACAAATAAATGAATAAAGTACGTAGCAAAATACAGAATAACTTAGAAAATCAACAAATAAATGAATAAAGTACGTAGCGAAACACAGAATAACTTAGAAAATCAACAAATAATTGAATAAAGTACGTAGCGAAACACAGAATAACTTAGAAAATCCACAAATAAATGAATAAAGTACGTAGCGAAACACAGAATAACTTAGAAAATCAACAAATAAATGAATAGAATACGTAGCGAAACACAGAATAACTTAGAAAATCAACAAATGAATGAATAAAGTACGTAGCGAAACACAGAATAACTTAGAAAATCAACAAATAAATGAATAAAGTACGTAGCGAAACACAGAATAAATTAGAAAATCAACAAATAAATGAATAAAGTACGTAGCGAAACACAGAATAACTGAAAAAAATCAACAAATAAATGAATAAAGTACGTAGCGAAACACAGAATAACTTAGAAAATCAACAAATAAATGAATAGAATACGTAGCGAAACACAGAATAACTTAGAAAATCAACAAATGAATGAATAAAGTACGTAGCGAAATACAGAATAACTTAGAAAATCAACAAATAAATGAATAAAGTACGTAGCAAAACACAGAATAACTTAGAAAATCAATAGATAAAGGAATAAAGTACGTAGCGAAACACAGAATAACTTAGAAAATCGACAAATAAATGAATAAAGTACGTAGCGAAACACAGAATAACTTAGAAAATCGACAAATAAATGAATAAAGTACGTAGCGAAACACAGAATAACTTAGAAAATCAACAAATAAATGAATAAAATACGTAGCGAAACACAAAATAACTTAGAAAATCCACAAATAAATGAATAAAATACGTAGCGAAACACAAAATAACTTAGAAAATCAACAAATAAATTAATAAAGTACGTAACGAAACACAGAATAACTTGGAAAATCAACAAATAAATGAATAAAGTACGTAGCGAAATACAGAATAACTTACAAGATTAACACATAACTGACTAAACGCAGAGAAACACCACTTAATGACTATATAAACAGCCATAACGTCACTCAAGTCGGTCCCCTGACTTAGCGTAAAAATAAATAGAGTTTCTTCTTCTGCCTTAATCTGCTAATAAGTCCCTTTGTGTCGCTATCTCTCGCATCTCAAGTCCCCCATTCTGTGCCATTTCTCCTTATCTGAGCATATTCCTCCTACAGATCTTCCTCCTCCTACTCCTACTCCTCCTCCTCCTACTCCTTCGAGGGGGAACTCAAAAGGAGCGCTGATAATCTTGTTAAGAGTTCTTTCTTGGTTGTCTTTAGAAGCTAAGAATCCCTGACAGGCATTTGGGAAATATTAAGAAAGACGTTTTCCCGCGCTTTTTTTTTGGTTTGGTTTGTTTACATTGATCATCTTCTTCTTCATCCTGATTTGATAAAGGACGTTAGAACTCTTAGACTGTATCAAATGTTAGTGTTTTCCCGATATTTCTCCAGTCTGGTTTGTTTACATAGAACTTCTTTCTGATTTGATACAGGCTGTTAGAACTCCGAGACTATCAAAAGTTAGTGTTTTATAGAGCTTTTTACGTTTGGTTTGTTTAAATAGATCTTCTTCCTGATTTGACAAAGGACGTTAGGACTCTAAGACTGTATAAAATGCTAAGGTTTTCCCGCGCTTTTTTACGTTTGGTTTGTTTACATTGATCTTCTTCTTCCTGATTTGATACAGGACATTAGGACTCTGAGTCAATATCAAATGTTACTGATTTCCCGCATTTTTTTCCCATTTAGTTTGTTTACATTGATCTTCTTCTTCTCCCTGATTTGACAAAGGACATTAGGACTCTTTGACTGTATCAATGTTAGTGTTTTCCCGCGCATTTTTCGCTCGTTTACATAAAGGTTCTTATTCTTCCTGATTTGACGCAGGACATTATAACTCTAAGACTGTATCAATAGTTGTGTTTTCCCGCGCATGTTTTCGCTTGTTTACATAGAGGTTCTTATTCTTCCTGATTTGACACAGGGCGTTATAACTCTAAGACTGTATCAATGTTAGTGTTTTCCCGAGCATTTTTCGCTTGTTTACATAGAGGATCTTATTCTTCCTGATTTGACACAGGGCGTTATAACTCTTTGACTGTATCAAATGTTACTGTTTTCCCGCGCATTTTTTTTTTTTTTACATAGAGGTTCTTATTTTTCCTGATTTGACACAGGGTGTTATAACTCTAAGACTGTATCAAATGTTACTGTTTTCCTGCGCATGTTTTCGTTTGTTTACACAGAGGTTCTTATTCTTCCAGATTTGACACAGGACGTTATAACTCTAAGACTGTTTCAATGTTAGTGTTTTCCCGCGCATTTTTCGCTTGTTTACATAGAGGTTCTTATTCTTCCTGATTTGACAAAGGACATTAGGACTCTTTGACTGTATCAAATGTTAGTGTTTTCCCCCAACTTATTTTGGTTCGTTACATACATCTCCTTCGCCTTCCTCATTAGACATAATACATTAGGACTCTGAGGCTGTATCAAATATTAGTTTTTAATAGATAATTTGTGATTTTGTGCGTAATTTGATTAGGAAAATTATTATTGAAGATGATTTAATATAGCTTTCTCATGTATAGAGGGTTGTGGTGGCTTATGGAGGTAGTACGTAACGTAACTCCTAAGCCATGGGTCGTGAGACCAAGCCTCTCTCACGACTTGACACATTTCGCGGATAAAATCGCGGATAAAATCGTGGATAAAACCGCGGATAAAATCGCGGATAAAACCGCGGGTAAAATCGCGGGTAAAACCGCGGATAAAATCGCGGATAAAACCGCGGGTAAAATCGCGGGTAAAACCGCGGATAAAATCGCGGATAAACTCGTGATTTTACTGTAGCTGTGAGATAGCAATGTGGAATTCTTTGGATGGGAGTTAACTAGGAGGGGGAATCAATGACTACTGACACATCAACACCCATTGTCTGGTACCCTGTGGTCCTAACTTAAGGGGAAAATGCTATATATATATATATATATATATATATATATATATATATATATATATATATATATATATATATATATATATATATATATATATATATATATATAATGGTATGCTAGTGTATTTGTGTACGGTTTTTCTAAACAAAATATTCTGTTGAAAGTATAAAATTTTACTTTTAAATATTTATCTAAAGAATTTTATTGTCAAAATTGCTAAGAAATTCTACACCATCTTTAATGCATACGTTATAATTGGATCTTTAAAGAATACAGAAAAGTTGTTGATTAATAACATCAGAAGGAAGATAGGAAACAACGCATGGATTGAATGAAATCTAATATTATGCGGTTAACTGATAGAGCTCTCTCTCTCTCTCTCTCTCTCTCTCTCTCTCTCTCTCTCTCTCTCTCTCTCTCTCTCTCTCTCTCTCTCTCTCTCTCTCTCTCTCTCTCATTATCTATATTCTCTCAACGTCTTTGATTCACTTCTTACACAATCTCTCTCCTGTACAAACTGCTCTCTCTCTCTCTCTCTCTCTCTCTCTCTCTCTCTCTCTCTCTCTCTCTCTCTCTCTCTCTCTCTCTCTCAACGTCTTTGATTCACTTCTTACACAATCTCTCTCCTGTACAAACTGGTCTCTCTCTCTCTCTCTCTCTCTCTCTCTCTCTCTCTCTCTCTCTCTCTCTCTCTCTCTCTCTCATTATCTATATTCTCTCAACGTCTTTGATTCACATCTTACACAATCTCTCTCCTGTACAAACTGGTCTTACCCTCTGTCTCTCTCTCTCTCTCTCTCTCTCTCTCTCTCTCTCTCTCTCTCTCTCTCTCTCTCTTGAAGGTCACTGATCCGCCAATATTGAAAGCGAAGATTGTATATCGACTCGAAAGTTTCAACTCGCTAAATTCCACGCGAATTTAAGGAGCCGCTAATTTTGCTTTATCAGTGTTACCATCACTTTCGAAATAGGAACGCTGA
The DNA here is from genome assembly GCF_036898095.1 of Palaemon carinicauda. Classification (NCBI taxonomy): domain Eukaryota; kingdom Metazoa; phylum Arthropoda; class Malacostraca; order Decapoda; family Palaemonidae; genus Palaemon; species Palaemon carinicauda. Next base: position 73,302,969 of record NC_090758.1, read on the forward strand.
CAACACTGTTATCCTTACTGATATCTATGTCACTACTGCCACCACTTCTCCAATGGATACTACTGCCATCTCTTTGGTTGTGATACTACTACCCTTATTATTGGAGAGGTCTCTGCCTTGTCATTTACTGGACGGGAGTTCGAGACCCACTCAAACTTAATATAATTTCTATTAATGTCTGCAACATTTCATGATTAAGTTTGAATTGAAAAAGTATATTTCGGGATGCTTTATCAGATTACATTTCATGAATTTGAATTGAAAAAGTATATTTTGGGAAGCTTTGACAGATTACATTTCATAAATTTGAATTGAAAAAGTATATTTTGGGATGCTTTGCCAGATTACATTTCATAAATAAGTTTGCATTGAAAAGGTATATTTTGGGATGCTTTGCCAGATTACATTTCATAAATAAGTTTGAATTGAAAAATTACAACGTTTGAGCTAAAAACATTAATAGAAAAACTGCATAAACACAACCTTCCATAAATAAAATGTAAATCTAAAAGAAAGAACACAAAGTTATTTTTAAAATATGAAATTATATTCATCAAGTCATAAACAAAAATAATCTAAATCATAAAAACACAATTAATCCACCACGCTTCTGACAAAAACTGCCAATAAAACTTTTCAAAATACTGCCAAAATAACGGCCCCTTTCCACAGCCAAGCTCCTCGCTCTCGCTGTTTAAAAATCCTCTGATTTAGATAAGCCGAGATAAGAGCCAGTCCCTTGATTTGCTTAGAATAAGAAATGGAGACACTAAAATCCTTTAAATTCTTGAGACTTTGGAGTTTATGGAGTCTTAAAAAATGCTAAAAGTTTGGGCAATGGGAGGCATGTCTGACAGGGGGAAGAAATTATTAGTATTATAAGTATCGTAAGTATGCAATACAAGATTTCTATCAATTCTAAAGTCTGGAGATTACTTGGGGGATTTCTAATCAAACTGCTTTAGCACATAGTTCTAAAGGGGGCGGGGGGATTTCCCCCAGAAGCTTGTATGGCTAAAAGGATTTTCCCCAGAAGATTGTATGGCAAAAGAGATTTCCCCCAGAAGATTGTATGGCAAAAGAGATTTTCCCCAGAAGATCGTGTCGCAGAAGAAATGATTGTATGGTAAAAGAAATTTCCCCCTGAAGATTGTATGGCAAAAGAGATTTCCCCCTGAAGATTGTATGGCAAAAGAGATTTCCTTCTGAAGACTGTATGGCAAAAGAAATTTCCCCCAGAAGATTGTATGCCAAAAGAGATTTACCCCAGAAGATCGTATGGCAAAAGAGATTTACCCCCAGAAGATCGTATGGCAAAAGAGATTTCTCCCAGAATATTGTATGGCACAAGATTTCCCCCAGAAGATTGTATGGCAAAAGAGATTTCCCCCAGACGATTGTATGGCAAAAGAGATTTCCCCCAGAAGATTGTATGGCAAAAGAGATTTCCCCGTAGACGATCGTATGGTAAAATAGATTTCCCCCAGATGATTGTATGGCAAAAGAGATTTCCCCCAAAAGATTGTATGGCAAAAGAGATTTCCCCCAGAAGAATGTATAACAAGCGTTATTTTCCACAGAAGATTGTATAGCAAAAAAGATTTCCCCCCAGAAATTGTATGGCAAAAGATATTTCCCCCAGAAGATTGTATGGTTAAAGAGCTCTCCCCCATGAAATTGTATGGCAAGAGAGATTTCCCCCACAAGATTTCATGGCAAAAGAAATTTCCCCAGAGGATTCTAAGGCTTATGAGATTTCCCCCCAGAAGATTCTATGGCTTATGAGATTGTCCAAGAAGATTCTATGGCAAAAGAGATTTCCCCCCAGAAGATTCTAAATATTAAGAGATTTTCCCAGAATATTCTAGAGACAGGAGGATTTCCCCCAGTAGATCATATGGCAATTGAGATTTCCCCCAGAATATTCTAGAGCCAGAGATATTTTCCCAGAAGATTCTATGGCTAAGAAGATTTTCCCAGAAAAATCTAGTAACGGAGATTTTCCCAAGAGATTCAACGGCTAGGGAAATTTCCCCAGAAGAATCAAGGGTCAGGGAGATTTCCCCAGAAGAATCAAGGGTCAGGGAGATTTCCCCAGAAGAATCAAGGGTCAGGGAGATTTCCCCAGAAGAATTAAGGGTCAGGGAGATTTCCCCAGAAGAATCAAGGGTCAGGGAGATATCCCCAGAAGAATGAAGGGTCAAAGATTTCCCAAGAAGAATCTAGAGAAAGAAAGATCTCTACAACTATCCAGAGATATTTCTCAAACAATGATTCCCAAGAGGAATTTCTCATACAATTTCCAGCCAAGATTATATCCCACAAAATGTCTGAATGAAGACATTCTGGTAATTCCCAGAGATTCCCAAATAAAGTTTTTTTTTCAGATAATAACTGCACAAAGATATTCCCATGCAAAACCAATAGATTTACCACACAATGGCCAAGGATATTCTAGACAATTTGAAACTCACGCAATGCCTCACAGAATTCCCAAAGTCCAGATGTCCTAAACCATTCCCAAGCATTCCCATATAACTGGAATTCCCACGAATGGAATCCATAACAATACCCTTTTATTATTATTATTATCATTATTATTATTATTATTATTATTATTATTATTATTATTACTTGGTAAGCTACAACCCTAATTGGAAAAGCAAGATGCTATAAGCCCAGGGGCTCCAACAGGGAAAATAGCCCAGTGAGGAAAGGAAACAAGGAAATAAGAGAAAGAATTGACAATTAAATGAAATATTTAAGAACATTAACAATCAAGATGAATATGTCATATATAAACTATAAAAACTTCAACGAAAAAGAGGAAGAGAAATAAGATAGAACAGTGTGCACGAGTGTACCCTCAAGCAAGAGAACTCTAAACCAGGACAGTGGAAAGCTGTGTACAGAGGTTATGGCACTATCCAAGACTAGAGAACAATAGTTTGATTTTGAAGTGTCCTTCTCCTAGAAGAGCTGCTTACCATAGCTAAAGAGTCTCTTCTACCCTTACCAAGAGGAAAGTAGCCACTGAACAATTACAGTGCAGTAATTTACCCCTTGTTTGGTAATCTCAGTGTTGTCAGGTGTATGAGGACAGAGGAGAATCTGTAAAGAATAGGCCAGACTATTCAAGTGTATGTGTAGGCAAAGGGAAAGTGAACCGTAAACAGAGAAAAGGATCCACTGTAGGACTGTCTGGCCAAGCTACAACCTAATAGCTCTCAAGAAATGGAATCAGAATTGCCAATACTGTAAAGTTTCCCAGATGCCTCAAATCCTTCGAGGCATTCTATCATTTCTTCGTCTTCAACATTCGGCTCGGAATAAAAATCCGTTCTTCAGAAGAACATCCGATTAAGACAGCGTCTGCCTCCGCATTCTTTATCCGGATTACGCGAAGGGGGAAGGCGCGTTCATCCGGATAAGATCACTTTTACGTATGCATTAGTGCATTCTGCTTATCCGGATAACTTTTTTTTTTTTTTTTTATCTCCGGTGGGAAAGACGGAGTCTGGGCAGTGTTTGCTTAGGAATAGATTAACAGAAGGGTTTTAGCATTTTAAACTTATGTCCTTCATTTTTGTTTTATTGAAATGGTAAACATTTTAAGATGCCAAAATTGAATAAACAATTATTTTTTTTTTAGAATTAGAGAAACCTTACGAATTTTTAAAGAGCTAAAGAAACATCACTAATATTTGAAAGCTGTTTATTTCGAAGTTTTTATAGTTTGTATATATATATATATATATATATATATATATATATATATATATATATATATATATATATATATATATATATATATATGAAAGATTTATTTTAATGTTATTATTCATAAATTTCTCTTGTAGTTTATTCCCTTATTTCCTTTCCTCACTGAGCTATTTCCCCTGTTGGGGCCCTTGGGCTTATAGCATCCTACTTTTCCAACAATGGTAGTAGGGTGGTAATAATAATAATAATAATAATAATAATAATAATAATAATAATAATAATAACAATATCTATATTGGTAGGGATACGTTAACTATGAATAAGCCATTTATACTTAAAGCCAAAGAAAGGACCCCACTATCTGGTATTGCAAGAAACAATACACATTTTTGGACACTTAAGAAACAATACTATATTTTATAACGCCGTATTCTGGAACAAAGAAACACCACACATTTTCGACACTGAAGAAACAATACTAAATACTGAATGCCACAATTCAAACAAAATAAACATTATGCCTTTTGGCATTGAAGAAACAATACTAAACTTTGATCGTCGCATTTGAAACTAAAGAGACAATACTAAATTTTGAACACTGCTTCGAAACTAACCGTTTCAAAAGAAACAATACACATGTTCGATACTGAAGAAACAATACTAAATTTTGAATGCCCACATTTCAAACCAAAGAAACATTACACACTTTCAACACTGAAGAAACAATACTAAACTTTGAACGTTGCATTTCAAACCAAAGAAACATTACACACTTTCAGCACTGAAGAAACAATACTAAATTTTGAACGCTACATTTCAAACTAAAGAAACAATACACACTTTCGACACTGAAGAAACAATACTAATTGCAGAAACAAAACTTACTTTCGACACCGAAGAAACATTACTAAACTTTGATCCTCACATTTCAAACCAAAGAGACAATACACACTTTCAACACTGAAGAAACAATACTAAATTTTGAACGTTGCATTTCAAACCAAAGAGACAATACACACTTTCAACACTGAAGAAACAATACTAAATTTTGAACGTTGCATTTCAAACCAAAGAAACAATACACACTTTCGACACTGAAGAAACAACACTAACCTTTGAACGTTGCATTTCAAACCAAAGAAACAATACACACTTTCGACACTGAAGAAACAATACTAATTTCAGAAACAAAACTTACTTTCGACACTGAAGAAACAATACTAAACTTTGAACGTTGCATCTCAATCCAAAGAAACAATACACACTTTCAACACTGAAGAAACAATACTAAACTTTAAACGTTGCATTTCAAACCAAAGAAACAATACAAAGTTTCAACACTGAAGAAACAATACTAATAGAAGAAACAACACTAACTCTCGACACCGAAGAAACATTACTAAACTTTGATCCTCACATTTCAAGCCAAAGAGACAATACACACTTTCGACACTGAAGAAACAACACTAAGTGAAGAAACATCACGTACTTTTGACACTGAAGAAACAACACTAACCTTTGAACGTCGCATTTCAAACCAAAGAAACAATACACAATTTCAACAGTGAAGAAACAACACTAAGCTTTGATCATCACATTTCAAACCAAAGAAACAATACACACTTTCAACACTGAAGAAACAACACTAACTCTCGACACGGAAGAAACAACACTAATCTTTGATCATCATATTTCAAACCAAAGAAACAATACAAAGTTTCAGCACTGAAGAAACAATACTAATTTAAGAAACAACACTAACTCTCGACACAGAAGAAACAATACGAAACTTTAATCCTCACATTTCAAACCAAAGAAACAATACTAACACTTTCAACACTGAAGAAACAATACTAATTGAAGAAACAACACTAACTCTCGACACGGAAGAAACAATACGAAACTTCGAAACGCTTTGTTTTTAGCCCTTTTCACTCCAAACCTGAAGAGGGGAGGAGACCTTCTTTAACAACATTTAATCTTCTTAAGTCATCCAGCAACTCGCAGAAGACAAAAGAGCATCTTTATTGGTTGAGGATTGAAGGTGTTAAGCCTAGAGGCAGGAAATGAGACTCACCCTTTAAGTTGCTCTTATATGCAAATGTAATGTTCTTATAACCCTGCTAGCTACCCTTCACGGTGATCGACTTAGACTTATGTTTTTTTTACGCTATAGTTTTCATTTGTTTTGGACTTACGTGTGCATTTTTAAACTTTAGTTTTCTCATGAGATTTTGTTGTTTTTATTTTGTTTTGATTATTTGCATGTAGGCCTAAGTCTTTCAGTTAGATTGAGCTAGTCTAAGTAAGCTTTAGACTTGTATAAAGCTAGTTGACTGAGTAAGCTTTAGTCTTAGTAAGCCTTAGTCTTGGATTCAGCTAGTCTAGGTAAACCTTAGACTTGGATTAAGCTAGTTTACTGAGTAAGTTTTAGTCTTAGCAAGCCTTAGACTTAAATCAAGCTAGACTAAGTAAACCTTAGACTTAAATTAAGCTAGTTTACTAAATAAGCTTTAGCCTTAGTAAGCTTAATTCTTAGATTAAGCTAGTTTAAGTGAGCCTTAAACTACTCCAAGTAAGCCTTAGTCTTAAGCTAGACTAAGCTAGTCTAAGTTAGCCTTAAAAGCCTTAAACTACTCTAAGCAAGCCTTCGTCTTAAGCTAGATTAAGCTAGTCTAAGTTAGCCTTAAAATCCTTAAACTACTCTAATTAAGCCTTCGTCTTGGGCTAGACTAAGCTAGTCTAAGTTAGCCTTAAAATCCTTAAACTACTCTAAGCAAGCCTTCGTCTTAAGCTAGATTAAGCTAGTCTAAGTTAGCCTTAAAAGCTTTAAACTACTCTAAGCAAGCCTTCGTCTTAAGCTAGACTAAGTTAGTTTAAGTTAGCGTTAAAAGCCTTAAACTACTCTAAGCAAGCCTTTGTCTTGGGCTAGGTTAAGCTAGTCCAAGTTAGCTTTAAAAGCCTTAAACTACTCTAGGTTAGCCTTCGTCTTGGGCTAGGTTAAGCTAGACTATGTTAGCTTTAAAATCCTTAAACTACTCTAAGCAAGCCTTCGTCTTAAGCTAGACTAAGTTAGTCTAAGTTAGTGTTAAAAGCCTTAAACTACTCTAAGCAAGCCTTTGTCTTGGGCTAGGTTAAGCTAGTCCAAGTTAGCCTTAAAAGCCTTAAACTACTCTAAGTAAGCCTTTGTCTTGGGCTAGGTTAAGCTAGTCCAAGTTAGCTTTAAAAGCCTTAAACTTCTCTAGGTTAGCCTTCGTCTTGGGCTAGGTTAAGCTAGTCTAAGTTAGCCTTAAAATTCTTAAACTACTCTAGGTTAGCCTTCGTCTTGAGCTAGACTAAGCTAGTCTAAGTTAGCTTTAAAAGACTTAAACTACTCTAGGTTAGCCTTCATCTTGGGCTAGGTTAAGCTAATCCAAGTTAGCTTTAAAAGCCTTAAACTACTCTAGGTTAGCCTTCGTCTTGGGCTAGGTTAAGCTAGACTATGTTAGCTTTAAAATCCTTAAACTACTCTAAGCAGGCCTTCGTCTTGGGCTAGGTTATGCTAGTCTAAGTTAGCTTTAAAAGACTTAAACTACTCTAAGCAGGCCTTCGTCTTGGGCTAGGTTAAGCTAGTCTAAGTTAGCTTTAAAAGACTTAAACTACTCTAGGTTAGCCTTCGTCTTGGGCTAGGTTAAGCTAGTCTAAGTTAGCTTTAAAAGCCTTAAACTACACTAGGTTAGCCTTCGTCTTGGGCTAGGTTAAGCTAGTCTACGTTAGCTTTAAAAGCCTTAAACTACTCTAGGTTAGCCTTCGTCTTGGGCTAGGTTAAGCTAGTCTAAATTAGCCTTACACTACTCTAGATAAACCTTAGTCTTGGGCTAGATTAAGCTAGTCTAAGTTAGCCTTTAAAGCCTTAAACTACTCTATTTAGCCTTCGTCTTGGGTTAGATTAAGCTAGTCTAAGTTAGCCTTAAAAGCCTTTAACTGCTCCAAGTAAGCCTTAGTCTTAGGCTAGGTTAAGCTAGTCTAAGTTAGCTTTAAAAGCCTTAAACTACTCTATTTAGCCTTAGTCTTAGGCTAGGTTAAGCTAGTCTAAGTTAGCTTTAAAAGCCTTAAACTACTCTAAGCAGGCCTTCGTCTTGGGCTAGGTTAAGCTAGTCTAAGTTAGCCTTTAAAGCCTTAAACTACTCTAAGTAAGCCTTCGTCTTGGGCTAGGTTAAGCTAGTCTAAGTTAGCTTTAAAAGCCTTAAACTACTCTAAGTAAGCCTTCGTCTCAGGCTTGACTAAGCTAGTCTAAGTCAGGTTCGGCTATTTTCTTTTGAGCTAATAAATATATGTAGAAATCTAACTATGATTTTCTTACTACACCTCTCTCTCTCTCTCTCTCTCTCTCTCTCTCTCTCTCTCTCTCTCTCTCTCTCTCTCTCTCTCTCTCTCTCTCTCTCAAGAGATACGACATTATGAAAACATTTATGGGGAAAAACAAGCCTCGTGCC
>NC_090758.1:73316166-73328666 GCF_036898095.1 Palaemon carinicauda
TCAAACCAACGAAAATATCCTATAAATCCTTCAATCAAACCAACGAAAATATCCCTTCAATCAAACCAACGAAAATATCCTATAAATCCTTCAATCAAACCAACGAAAATATCCTATAAATCCTTCAATCAAACCAACGAAAATATCCCTTCAATCAAACCAACGAAAATATCCTATAAATCCTTCAATCAAACCATCGAAAATATCCTATAAATCCTTCAATCAAACCAACGAAAATATCCTATAAATCCTTCAATCAAACCAACGAAAATATCCCTTCAATCAAACCAACGAAAATATCCTATAAATCCTTCAATCAAACCAACGAAAATATCCCTTCAATCAAACCATCGAAAATATCCTATAAATCCTTCAATCAAACCAACGAAAATATCCTATAAATCCTTCAATCAAACCAACGAAAATATCCCTTCAATCAAACCAACGAAAATATCCTATAAATCCTTCAATCAAACCAAGGGTGTAGATCAATCCTAAATCATCCCTAGCCCTCTCGGGGAAGCGCAGGTCCTACGGCAATCCTTCGCGATCCTCAGCCATCCTAAATCATCCCTAGCCCTCTCGGGGAAGCGCAGGTCCTACGGCAATCCTTCGCGATCCTCAGCCATCCTAAATCATCCCTAGCCCTCTCGGGGAAGCGCAGGTCCTACGGCAATCCTTCGCGATCCTCAGCCATCCTAAATCATCCCTAGCCCTCTCGGGGAAGCGCAGGTCCTACGGCAATCCTTCGCGATCCTCAGCCATCCTAAATCATCCCTAGCCCTCTCGGGGAAGCGCAGGTCCTACGGCAATCCTTCGCGATCCTCAGCCATCCTAAATCATCCCTAGCCCTCTCGGGGAAGCGCAGGTCCTACGGCAATCCTTCGCGATCCTCAGCCATCCTAAATCATCCCTAGCCCTCTCGGGGAAGCTCAGGTCCTACGGCAATCCTTCGCGATCCTCAGCCATCCTAAATCATCCCTAGCCCTCTCAGGGAAGCGCAGGTCCTACGGCAATCCTTCGCGATCCTCAGCCATCCTAAATCATCCCTAGCCCTCTCAGGGAAGCGCAGGTCCTACAGCAATCCTTCGCGATCCTCAGCCCATCCTTAACGAGGGAATAATTTCGCTCCTAAAGACATATTAACCGACATTAACTCCAGTTAAGGACCCAAGATCCGTGAAGCTCCAGTCTCTACCTGAGCCCAGAACGGCCCCGAAGAAGTGGGTTTAATTCAATTAAATTCGTTAAATGAGACTCATTACTTCGAGTTACGTCGGGTTCTGGAGCTTGGCGCGAAAATTGGTAGTGGTTCTCATAGTGGTAAATATCGTGAGATTTTTTCGAGGTCCTGTATTTTAGTAGTGGTTCTCAAAAGGCGATTATTTAACCCTGGATAGGTACGGTCCTCGGACACCCCTTTAAGGGTATACTCGGACGCGAACGACCCCGACGCCAAAAAAAATTCTTGAAAAATCAGTTTTTGCAGTAACCTCCTTTTTTCTTTTGCCAAAAAAAACTTCAATGAATGCTTAAAACAACTGTATAGATAAATACTACTCATCTGCAGAAAAACTATTTATTATAAATATTTTAAAAAATTAAGTAGAAAAAAAAAAAGACCTGACATAAAAATTCATAAAAAAAAAGTTTATACATATATACACAAATCCTTTTAGGAATTGATTCTTGAATGTTTAGGACACATCTTGATGTATTTTGGATGAAGTCAGACCCATGGAGGTGAAGATCTGAAATGAGAAAAAAAGGGTAACTTTTTTTGGCCAAAAAAATTTGTCCAAATTTCATGAATTTTTTTGGGTACCCAAATGAAATAGGAAGTGGCTAATTTTTTTAGGGAATAAACATATGTTATCCTAAAATAGAAATATGTAAAAAAATCTTCATTATTTTGTAAATTACATTTATATCAGGGGCCATATCTAAAGGTAATTTTTTGAGTACTTAGAAATTCCGTAAAAAAATACATATATTTAATATATAATATGATATTTATGCAGGTAAAAATATACCAAAATATCACAAATTCTATAGGGAACAAGAATATATATAGATAGGGCAGCTTACGCTTCGGATATGTCCACAAAATGGCCGCCAACCACACTGACTCAGACTCCCTAATCTGCCACTTGAAATGTAGGAAGGGTATGTCAATTTCAAGGTGTTATTTACTAATCTAATTATTATTGGATATGCATAAAAATTGTATGGTGGGTTGCTGGATAATTGTCGATTATTTTACGAATATAAAATTAAAATTCTGACCCAAAACAATTTTTTTGAAGGGAAATAAAATCGAAAAAAAAATGTAAAACAATATTTTAGCTAAAAAAATTTGATGATATTCAATCAAAAAAAAAGTAAACAAAATTTTCCGACAAATAAACATCTAGAGGAATCATTACTCTGTGATAGTTCCTTAGTACGTAGTAATTTTGAAAGAATTGGGAAAAAACGAAAAAATGGCAATCACCGGAAAATCGAACACATACCTATATATACGCCATATCTGGCTAAAAAAAAGATAGGCATGGGTAGCCAGATCATCTAGAAACACTTTCCAACACTATAAAAATATAAGTTTTGCGACACTACTTGCCAATTCCTTACGGTAACATGACTAAGCAAAAAAATGCAAAACAAATAAAAAGGGGCACTCGAGGAAAAATGGCTAACATTCTAATATACGGCATTTCAGAAAAAAAAAAATTCAGCCACGTGCTAGTCAAACCATCAAGGCACATTTTCCGACAAATAAACATCTAAATGAATAATTACTCTGTGATAGTTCCTTAGTACGTAGTAATTTTGAAAGAAATGGGAAAAAACGAAAAAATGGCAATCACAGGAAAATCGAACACATACCTATATATACGCCATATCTGGCTAAAAAAAGAAGATAGGCATGGGTAGCCAGATCATCTAGAAACACTTTCCAACACTATAAAATTATAAGTTTTGCGACACTACTTGCCAATTCCTTACGGTAACATGACTAAGCAAAAAAATGCAAAACAAATAAAAAGGGGCACTCGTGGAAAAATGGCCATTCTAATATACGGCATTTCAGAAAAAAAAAATTTCAGCCACGTGCTAGGCAAACCATCAAGGCATATTTTCCGACAAATAAACATATAAATGAAATATTACTCTGTGATAGTTCCTTAGTACGTAGTAATTTTGAAAGAAATGGGAAAAAACGAAAAAATGGCAATCACAGGAAAATCGAACACATACTTATATATACGCCATATCTGGCTAAAAAAAAAATAGGCATGGGTAGCCAGATCATCTAAAAACACTTTCCAACACTATAAAAATATAAGTTTTGCGACACTACTTGCCAATTCCTTACGGTAACATGACTAAGCAAAAAAATGCAAAACAAATAATAAGGGGCACTCGCGGAAAAATGCCCAACATTCTAATATACGGCATCTCAGATAAAAAAAAAGACATGCACGTGTTAGCCCAACCATCAAGGCACACTTTCTAACACATAAACATGAAAAAAAAATCAATAATATACGGCAATTCCTTACTACGTAGTAAATTTTTACAAATATTGAAAAAAAACAGAAATTGGCAACCGCAGTTAAATACCCAATATACCAATAACTACGTCGTATCTGACAAAAACAAAATCACGCATGGGTAGCCAGATCATATAGACACACTTTCCAACACTAAAAAAGCAAAAGTTTTACGACACTATTTCGCAATATCTTACGGAAAAATGACTTGACAAAAAAATGAAAAAAAAGGAAAAAGGGACACTCGCGGTAAAATGCCCGACATTCTAATATACGACATCTCAGATAAAAAAAAAAGACATGCACGTGTTAGCCCAACCATCAAGGCACACTTTCTAACACATAAACATGAAAAAAAAATGAATAATATACGGCAATTCCTTACTACGTAGTAATTTTTACAAATATTGAAAAAAAAACAGAAATTGGTAACCGCAGTTAAATACCCAATATACCAATAACTACGTCGTATCTGACAAAAACAAAGTCATGCATGGGTAGCCAGATCATCTAGACACACTTTCCAACACTAAACAAGCAAAAGTTTTACGACACTATTTGGCAATATCTTACGGAAAAATGACTTGGCAAAAAAATGAAAAAAAATGAAAAAGGGGCACTCGCGGTAAAATGGTCCTCGTGGTGATGAACGACATTTTAACTAAAAAAAAAAACATGCACATGGTAGCCAAACAATCCACCAAGACTTTCCACAACTGATAACCTATACAAGTTGCACCATTCTACGACAATTTCATAATACGTAATAACTTTGATAATTATGCAAACTACCCTAGAAGGGTAAACTCGGACGCGAACGACCCCGACGCGTCTCAGAAATCGGGGAAGGAGTACAGCTACAGCAATGCACATCTGGACACTACTAGAGCGTGTAGGGGAGACACCTCCTGCAGGTCGATCACCCACAAATTCAGTCACAGGGGTGAGTCACGTGAGAAAAACCTGTTTTTTTTTACGCTCGGGGTCGCAAACGACCCACCGTACCTATCCAGGGTACTATTACATAACTATTAACTATTAGCTATCAAATTATAAACTATCAAATTCTGTATTGTAGTATTGGTTCTCAAAGGGTGACTATTTAACTATTGAATAACTATTAACTATTAACTATTATAAACTATTAAATTCTGTATTGTAGTAGTGGTTCTCAAAAGGTGACTATTTAACTGCTAAATAACTATTAACTACTATAAACTATTAAATTCTGTATTTTAGTAGTGGTTCTCAGAAGGAGACTATTTAACTATTAAATAACTATTAACTATAAGCTATTGAATTATAAACTATTAAATTCTGTATTGTAGTATTGGTTCTCAAAGGGTGACTATTTAACTATTAATTAACTATTAACTATTATAAACTATTAAATTCTGTATTGTAGTAGTGGTTCTCAAAAGGCGACTATTTAACTATTAAATAACTATTAACTATTATAAACTATTAAATTCTGTATTGTAGTAGTGGTTCTCAAAAGGTGACTATTTAACTATTGAATAACTATTAACTATTAACTATTATAAACTATTAAATTATGAACGTTATTTATAAACTAGTGTATGCAACCGGTCAAAAATGAGGTATAGATATGCACATATTTACACTCACAAGCCTACACAGATTCGATCCTTTCTACACCCTCCCCCTTGCCTAACTACAATCAGCTAGTTCGGCAATTTGTGGGGGATTGTGGTTTCCGAGTGTAGAAGCTCATTTGACTGATTTAAATAGAAACTCATTTGACTAATAAATATATAAACTCCATTGAATGATATAGAAACTTAATTAACTAATATAGACGCTCATTTGACTAATATAAAAGCTCATTTGACTAAATTATATAAACACTAATTTGACTATCTAATTTAGAAGCTCAATTAACTAATATAGAAACACATTTGACAAAAGTAATATAGAAGCTCATTTGACTGACTAATATAGAAACACAATTAACTATTATAGAAACTCATTTGACTAATGAGGAAACTCAATTGACTAATATAGAAACTTATTTGACTATTATAGAAACTCATTTGACTAATATAGAAACTCAATTGATTTACTAGTATAGAAACTCAATTAACTAATTTAGAAACTCAATTGACTAATTTAGAAACTCTAATTGACTTACTAGTATAGAAACTCATTTGACTAATATAGAAACTCATTTGACTAACTAATATAGAAACTTAATTGATTAACTAAAAGAGAAACTCATTTGAGTAAGTAATATAGAAGCTTATTTGATTAACTAATATAGAAACTCATTTGACTAACTAACATAGAAACTCAATTGACTAATACAAAAACTCATTTGACTAATATAGAAACTCATTTGACAAATACACAGAAACTCAATTGACTAATATAGAAACTCAATTGACTAATACAAAAACTCATTTGACTAATATAGAAACTCAATTAACTAATATAGAAACTCAATCAACTAATATAGAAGCTCATTTGACTAATATAGAAACTCAATTGAATAATACGGTGACTCATTTGACAGACTAAAACATAAACTCATTCTTTAAAATCTCAAAAAAAATAAAAAATAAATAAAACAGAAAAAGATAAAGAAAAAAATGGTCGTTTAATCTCTGGAAATAGATCTTCCAGAAAATAGTTCCTGGATTGACTTCAACGGCTGACAAGTAAATTACTTGAGGTCAGGTCATTTCTCCTTGAAATATGATCAGGTCACGCTATTGCCTAGGCTAAACCTCTTCTCTCTCTCTCCCTCTCTCTCTCTCTCTCTCTCTCTCTCTCTCTCTCTCTCTCTCTCTCTCTCTCTCTCTCTCTCTCTCTCTCTCTAAATTATATAAATTATATGGGAGTTTCTTCAATGATAATAATAATAATAATAATTATAATAATAATAATGATAATAATAATAATTATGATAATAATAATAATAATAATAATAATAATAATGATAATAATAATAATAATGATAATAATAATAATAATAATAATAATAATAATTTTTATAACTGGGTAATTAACGTTATCAGTAATAATAATAATAATAATAATAATAATAATAATAATAATAATAATATCAATATCAATAATAATAATGATAATAATATCAATAATAATAATAATAATAATAATAATAATAATAATAATAAACCAATTTCAATATTTAATAAAAAAAATGTATAACTTAAATAGTTCAAACATTCTTTAATAAACTACTTAAATCTATTAACTCAATATAATAAGTTCACCTACTTTACAAGTAATATCAACCTAAGTGTAAGTAGATGAACAGATTAATTCATAAGAGACAAATTTCTAGATGTTAATTCAAGAATTTTCTTCCCAGTTTCCTGTCCAACTCCTTTAACATTTATGAGGAGTAATGGTGGGGATAGACAACCTTCCCCTACCCTTATAAATCCCCCTACCCTTATAAATTCCCCCTAACCCCCTACCCCTTGCTAGGCCACATATTCTGCATAATAAGTTTGGTCAACCACTCCAGCAAAATTTACGCCTCGATCCCAGTTTTCTGTCCAACTCCTTCAACATTTACGTGGTGGAATAGTATGGATAAACCACCTTACCCCTACCCTTATAAATCCCCCTACCCTTATAAATTCCCCTACCCTTATAAATCCCCCTACCCTTAGAAATCCCCCCTAACCCCCTACCCCTTGCTGGGCCATCTATTCTGCATAATAAGCTTGGTCAACCACTCCAGCAAAATTTACGACTCGATCCCAGTTTTCTGTCCAACTCCTTCAACATTTACGTGGTGGAATAGTATGGATAAACCACCTTACCCCTACCCTTATAAATCCCCCTACCCTTATAAATCCCCCCTAACCCCCTACCCCTTGATAGGCCATCTATTCTGCATAATAAGTTTGGTCAACCCCTCCAGCAAAATTCACTACTCGATCCCAGTTTTCTGTCCAACTCCTTCAACATTTACGTGGTGGAATAGTATGGATTAACCCCATTCCCCTTCCCTTATAAATCCCCCTACCCTTATAAATCTCCCCCTAACCCCCTACCCCTTGCTAGTTCACCTATTCTGCATAAGTTTAGTCAACCACTCCAGCAAAATTTACGACTCGATCCCAGTTTTCTGTCCAACTCCTTCAACATTTACGTGGTGTAATAGTGGGGATAGACCACCTTCCCCTACCCTTATAAATCCCCCTACCCTTATAAATCCCCCCTAACCCCCTACCTATTGCTAGGCCACATATTCTACATAAGTTTAGTCAACCACTCCAGCAAAATTCCCAACTCGACCTCCGTGAAACTGTCGTCACAGGATTTGTGGTCATAGGAGACTTATTTCTGCTGTCTCCATCAGATGGTTAGCTGATTGGATGTCTATGGCGACTGGGGAAATGTATTGGCCAATCATCAGGAGGCCTTTTATCTAGATTAGGGTTAAGGGTCGGTCTAGGGCTCTAGGCTGAGTGAATTGAAAAGTCGTGATTGGTGGATGTGTAAGTCAGAAGGATTGATATTGGATCGATTCAATCACTAGGCGTGATTGAATCGGTTGAGATAGATGAGTCTTTTAGCGTCTTTTAGCGTCTATAAGTCCGTGGTTTATTACATCGAAGAGGATTAGTTTTTTTATCAAAAGCTAAAACAATTTTAAACTCAGATATGTTGGTTTACAGACACGGTCTATGCTTGATAAATTTCACTAGATATATACCCACTGTATACAATACTATATATCGTAAAAACTGTAAGTATATATGCCTAAATAGAATAAAGAAAATAACCAGTGTCGTTGTAGAGTGCTGGTGCGAGCAGCAGTGGATTAAATAACTTATTTTCAACAATGAATATCATGTAACTTACAAATCTGGTATAACTTTTATACACATTCTAATGTCCTTAGAATTATTTACATCTGTATAAAATTAAACTTTATATAAAACTATACACTAATAGTTACGCCAATTGTATTTGTAAAACAAATAAAATTCAATTAAAAGCTTAATATCTATAATTAAAAACAAAAAATGAGTTTTATCAAAATGAAGTCCGGCCATAACAATAAAATTCAGATTATCTAACAGACATTGGAGACCGCGTTTCGAAAGCGGTTTATATCGTTCGTTAAAACCAGTCTTTTTATTCGTTTTTTTCGTCTGTTTTACGGTTTTATTAAACCCAACAGCAAATGGGAAAGTGCAATTATATAATTCTATGACAAGCCAAAGCGTAATATGATCCCAGCTTAGTGTAATAATGAGATAAAGCTGAAGTTAAGCGCAGAGCGATTCGATTTAAATGTCGCGGGAAAAACGAATTATATCTCTAATATTAGAGCTTTTTTGACTATCACACTAATGACATTCGTATGATAGAAATCGCCAAGCATTAATGCGAAGTGAAATCATATAATTATGATAGAATTCGCCAGATAAAATCATAATTGTGACAATTAATGCGATTAATTATATTGCGACGATAGCCAACCAAGAGTTGCCAAGTATGGCTTTTTATACTTACTGATACTAACTTTCATTCACGGAGCAGTTGCCAAGTAATGTTTTAAACGAGTCATTGAAAGAATTAAAGATATTATTAAGCATAACATGATGTTATTAAAGCAGGACATGCGAGATTAAAGATGTCATTACGTAGGGTAAATACAATATGTCATTATGGTAATGAGTACAAAGGTTGCAAGTTCATTACACTTGGTAATGAGTAACTCGGTTTAGGGGAACACGAATTTCATAAAGGGGTTATTGCGTTTAGTCTCTCTCTCTCTCTCTCTCTCTCTCTCTCTCTCTCTCTCTCTCTCTCTCTCTCTCTCTCTCTCTCTCTCTCTCTCTCTCTCACACACACACACACACACACAAGCAAAATGACAGATTCACTTATATAGGAGAAGTGAAAAAGTACACATAAATTAAATGAAATCTCTCTCTCTCTCTCTCTCTCTCTCTCTCTCTCTGGACGGGATAAAGATTGATTTTTAACAATAAAAAGCTTGATTTTAAACAGTAATAACTTTGCTTTTGTACAAGATGAAGTTTGACCTTAGACAGGATGAAGTTTAATTTTAGAAAGGATGAAGTTTGATTTTAGACAGGATGAAGTTTGGTTTTAGACAGGATGAAGTTTGGTTTTAGAAAGGATGAAGTTTGATTTGGAGAGAATGAAGTTTGATTTTAGAGAGGCGAAGTTTGATATTAGACTGGATGAAGTTTGGATTTAGAAAGGATGAAGTTTGATTTTAGTCATGATGGAGTTTGATTTTAGAAAGGATGAAGTTTGATTTTAGAAAGGATGAAGTTTGATATTAGACAGCATAAAGTTTAATTTTAGATAGGATGAAGTTTGATTTGGAGAGGATGAAGTTTGATTTTAGACAGGATGAAGTTTGAATTTAGTCAGGATGGAGTTTGATTTTAGAAAGGATGAAGTTTGATTTTAGAGAGGTGAAGTTTGATTTTAGATAGGACGAAGTTTGATTTTAGACAGGATGAAGTTTGATTTGGAGAGGATGAAGTTTGATTTTAGACAGGACGAAGTTTGATTTTAGTCAGGATGAAGTTTGATATCAGACAGGATGAAGTTCAATTTTAGAAAGGACGAAGTTTGATTTGGAGAGGATGAAGTTTGATTTCAGACAGGATGAAGTTTGATTTTAGACAGGATGAAGTTTGATTTTAGAATCGATGAAATTTTATTTTAGACAGAATAAAGTCTGATTTTAGACAGGATGAAGTTTGGTTTTAGACAGGATGAAGTTTGATTTTAGACAGAATAAAGTTTGATTCCCAAAAGGTGAAGTTTAATTTTAGACAGGATGCAGTTTGATTTTAGTCAGGATTAAGTTTGATTCTAGTGAGGATGAATTTTGATTTTAGACTTAATAAAATACGATTTTAGACCAAATAAAGTTTGATTTTAGACAGAATGAAGTTTGATTTTAGAATCGATGAAATTTTAATTTAGACAGAATAAAGTCTGATTTTAGACAGGATGATGTTTGGTTTTAGAAAGGATGAAGTTTGATTTTAGACAGAATAAAGTTTGATTTTAGACAGGTTGAAATTTGATTTCAGACAGGATACAGTTTGATTTTAGAAAGGATGAAGTTTGATTTTAGACAGGTCAAAGTTTGAATTTAGACAGGATAAATTTTGATTGAGGACAGGATAACGTTTCATTTTAGACAGGATAGAGTTTAGATTTAAAAAGGACAAAGCTTGATTTTAGACATGATTGAGTTTGATTTTAGACAGAATAAAGTTTAATTTTAGACAGGATGAAGCTTGATTTTACACATGATTGAGTTTGATTTAAGACAGAATAAAGTTTAATTTTAGACAGGATGAAGCTTGATTTTAGACTGAATATTTTCTATTTTAAACAGAATATTTTTAGACAGTTTTTTCCATTTCAGACAGAAAATTATAGAAATTTAGACAGAACAACATTTGATGACTCAGTAGAAACACTTCGATTCCAAATGAAAAAAAAAAATAATCAAAATTTAATTCCAGACGTAATTGCAAACGTCAACTACATATGAATTCCAACCAGGAATTTCACCTAAGATTCCAGACGAAATTTTCTATTTAATTCCAAATGGTAATTAATATTCCTAATTTAGAATTGACTTAGATGGGAATGACAAATATATTCCAGATCCACTCGAATTTGAACTGCAATTCCAAGTCAGATTCCAGACGGAAAATTATAAACTTAAGACTTGTTATGCTGAGAGAGAGAGAGAGAGAGAGAGAGAGAGAGAGAGAGAGAGAGCGTGGATAAGGTGGGAGTGGAAAAGAGGGGGAATAGAGGTCGGAGAATAAAGAGGGAAGAATAGAGATAGAGGGAAGAACAGAGATAGAAGGGAAAATAAAGATGGAGAGAGAGAATAGATAAAGGAAATAATAGATTTATTATTATTATTATTATTATTATTATTATTATTATTATTATTATTAGCTAATCAAAACATATTGATATTCCATCAACGTAAGTTTCTTAACATCGGCTACTCTCTCTCTCTCTCTCTCTCTCTCTCTCTCTCTCTCTCTCTCTCACATACAAATTTCTAATGCATTCCTAGTCAATTTAATGAATTATATTATAAAACCTAAATACTAAATACTCAACGTAACAAATACAGTTCTAAATTAAAACAAAAAATCTATAATGAATTTCATAAAGAAAATGCTAAACAAACTCATTGTAACAAATACATTTAAAAATTCTTAACAAATAAATTCACTATCAGTACTCACAAAGAAATAACTCCACGCCCGTTAAATCACTATTCGCGTATCAACACTATCACAATAATCGAGCTCCATTAAGATGGCAACACTCGGGAGAACACGCTGTGTATTACACATTATTACACAATGAAGAGACTAAACTCTGGCCATGAATGAATTCGAGATATACACACTTCGCCTTACAGAGCAAGACTGAAGTGTAGAAGTGTAGCTGTGTAAGACAGGGTCCAATAATTTGCTGAAAGTCAGATTTTCACACCATACCTAAACTGGGCAATTTCACGTTAAGATTAAATCACTTGTTCTAAAAATTATATATTTTAATCAATCAATGTTTATAAAGTTTTATTTTCCTTATTTCATCTCTTAGATTCATTAAGAAAACGTCTGGTCTTATCTAAGTGCTAACTACCCTCTTTGGGTAGTTTAACTTCTTTCACAACAACGC
Source organism: Palaemon carinicauda (assembly GCF_036898095.1). Taxonomy (NCBI): domain Eukaryota; kingdom Metazoa; phylum Arthropoda; class Malacostraca; order Decapoda; family Palaemonidae; genus Palaemon; species Palaemon carinicauda. Next base: position 73,328,439 of record NC_090758.1, read on the forward strand.
AAACTACTCTTAAACTAGTTCGCCTGTTTTTATGTAAAAACATCGTCAAGATAATAAAGGTCTTTAATTAACATTGCTTCTAACGAAGTCTGCAGAAGCTCAGGATTTTATTAACGGTTCTACCATTGTTTTTACCTCCGCTAACATAGTTGAAAGGAGGTTATATTATACCCCCTATTTCTGTGTTTGTGCGAGTGTTTGTTTATGAACAGGTTCCTGGCCACAATT